>NC_137124.1:6341262-6528762 GCF_949319135.1 Squalius cephalus
GTGTTTTTTTTTATATTTTTAAATGACTAGTGGCTCATACCAACATTGTATTAACAAAAACTAGTTTGGGACTGCTATTTAATAGCTTTAGCATAGGCCTAATGTTTATTTATTAGTACTAGTCTTTACTATTAGTCATATTCTTACAATTTATGTTAAGTAAAGGGGGACAGTACTTGTGTGTGTGTGTTAACAAATTTTGAAAAAAATAAAACATGAAAAATATCGGGATATATATATCGTATATCGAAATTCAGCCTAAATATATCAGGATATGACTTTTGGTCCATATCACCCAGCCCTAGTTGAGATGAAAACTCTTGTTCATTACATTTTACTTCATAATTGCAACCACATGTGTTGTATTCATTGTTGCAAAACTTGTTCTGTAGTTCGTTTGTTATCGTGATCAAAACCATTGATCTGAAGCTCAATGCTGATGCTGTCATGTAAATAGTTTTCTAATCAGCAATAAATATAACAATTTCTGATCAACCCATATCAATTGCATGCTTAAAATAACATACCGGTTAAAGCCATTTCAAGACATCCCGACCCACTTCCGGGTTATGCCCCGCCCAGTCCGAGTACAGATACAGATAATTCATATGGTTAACAGATACAGATACAGATAATGCTGTACTCGCTCATCCCTATCCGCCACGTTAATGTTATCATGTGACTTACGGCATTATCACAAGTGCAACAACTTAAAAGATATGAGCGACAGGTTTAATTCATCTATCTGTAAATATCTTGTTATTGATGAAACTTGCTCATTTTATGGTCTTGGTGAAGAAACCGCTGCCCATGTATTTTGTAATTGTAGTAGGCTATAGTATTTTGGGTTGATTTAATTTCTTGTATTTTTAACCCTTCTAGTGTGACCCACAGTTTTATCCTTAAAGGGGGGGTGAAATGCTATTTCATGCATACTGAGTTTTTTACACTGGTAAAGAGTTGGATTCCCATGCTAAACATGGACAAAGTTTCAAAAACTAAGTTGTACGTTTGAAGGAGTATTTTTGTTCCAAAAAATACTCCTTCCGGTTTGTCACAAGTTTCGGAAAGTTTTTTTCGAGTATGGCTCTGTCTTACGTAAGATAGGGCGGAATTTCCTTATATGGGTTCTAAGGGCACTTCTCCGGTAAGATCGCGGCCGCGCGCGCACTCATAGACCAGAGCAAGAGAGTGAAAGCAGTTCGCCATCAAAGCGCCCTGCCCGGCTTTTGGGAAGTCAATGTCACCAAAGAAGTGTGTTTTTGGTTGCCAGGGCAAGACAACCCTGCACAGATTCCCAAAGAACCTAGCGTTAAGGAACCCGTGGATGGAGTTTGTTTTCCTGAGCATAAACGGAGTTGTGTAAGACTGTTGTTCCCTGCATTTCGACGATGATTGCTTTCAAATCCCAGATCCACGGATTTGCAGATCGTCTAATGCTTAAGGATCGAGCAGTCACAATGATAAAGGTTCGCGGTCGTGCGTTGGAACCGGACGGTGAGTAAAACTGTTTGTTGAACAAATGTCTCTGTGTGTTGTCACTAGCTTGGCGCGTTAGCACAGCTAAGCTTCGACCACACGGCCCGCCTCCAGCCGCTCGGTTTTTTCCGGAAAGACTCGGTACAGCCTATCTTTCTGTTAAAAATTTAATAAAACAAAATACTTTTTGGAGATATGAAGGATGCAATATTACTCTATAGGTACTCAAGATTAACAGGAGATTGAGTGAAAATGAGCATTTCACCCCCCCTTTAAAGAGTTTTATTACGAAACCCCAAAATCATTATCTCTTGAATATGTTTTTTATTTCTTTATTTTATATGCAAAACTTTTCATCCACAAGCAAGAGGCTTAAATCTCCTTTATGTTTTCCTTTTTTTTTTTCCTTGTTTATTTTAAAGCTGCTGTCCGTAGCTTTTTTGAGTTCAAAATTATCCAGAATAATTTTTTGAGCAAGTACATAACCAGCCAGTGTTCAAAACTCTCTGCTTGCCTTAGCTCGATTCAAAATGGTAAGCTTGTAATAATATTTTTAATTCCAGTGGTACTGGTGGATTTCTGCGGGAAATTCGAGCATGTCTTTGTTTCATTACGTCACTGTACACATAAAGAAGAGTCTCGGCTAGTAGGCTATATTGCGTGTGAGTATGTTGGTGGTGGAGTGACAACTGGAGATTCACCCGTTGTAAAATGCGAAAGACTTCGGACTTGGGAGAAAAAAGAGACTGCAACCGGCCCATGCGAAAACAAGGACAAATATCGGAAGGGCATTAAATGTAGTCATGCAATGCTGATGTTGTTAACATTAACAATTTGAGAACAAAGTATAATTTGCATGGTTTAACGTGATATGATAAGCGATAGTTAGATTTAATCAGCGTGATTTACTGCAATGCTTTTTCCCCTTAGTTGGTCAGAACAAATGTGGATGTTACTTACTTGTTCAGACGACATTTTCCGGTGAAAAATTCTTATGTTGGTCATACTTCCAATAAGTATAATCTGTGATTGAAAATGCCAGGATCCACACCGGTGCGGTGATTGACAGCCATACATTCTCCTCAAAACATTGGATTCATCCGCGCTGTGCCATGCCGAGGCACCACGCACGTAAAGTTGATAATTCCGCGAATAACTGCAATTGCAGATTTTGAACAGAGATTGCGACAAAGAGGAAAAACTGGACTGCAGCTTTAACTCTGTTTCGTCCCTCAGGCGTATAAATAATAATAATAATAATAATAATACATTACGGGCAATTCAAAGATATTTAACCTTGTCATTGTGCTCTTTGTCTGTCTCATACTATGATGTACACAAAACCATGATATTTATATATTCTTTTTTTTTTTTTTTTTTTACCACCACCAGTGTGCAGCATCCACTTGCGCTCACACACACACACACACACACCAGCTGGAGAGGATAGAGAGGAATAGAGCCAGTCGAGTGGATGGGGATTATTAGGAGGCCATGATTGATAAGGGCCAATGGAAGGACTGTGGCTCCAGGACACCGGGGTTACACCCCTACTCTTTATGAGAAGTGCAATGGGGTTTTTAATGACCACAGAGAGTCAGGATCTTGGTTTAGCATCTCTCCTTAAGGATAGTGTTTGTTATTGTATATCCTCATCACTACACTGGGGCATTATATTTATAATATATAGGACCCACACAGACCCCAGGATGAGCAGCGCCCCCTACTGGCCTCACTAACACTTCTCCAGCAGAAAGCCTGGTTTACCCAGGTGTCTCCCATCCAGATACTGACCAGACTCAACCCTGCTGAGCTTCAGTGGACAACCAGCCTTGAGCTGCAGGGTGATACGACTGTGGCTATTGAACAGTCTGTGTTGAAGATATTTTTTTGTCATTTTTCCAAAAGATAACGCCTGCTAATTTAAAATGTACAGTAAATGTAGCTTAATGTAGCCACAGATTAAAACTCATTTTGATTTCATGGGGTCTTTAAAACATATACATAGTGTACATTAGTATTTTAGATGCACATATGTTATATTGATATTAAAAAGATACTCTTCAGTTACAGAAATTATCATTGTATACTGTAGAATCCAACAGTGATTCTAACTATAAGGTACGATGCAGATTTTTGTGCTGCGTTTTTAAAATTTATCATGAGTTCTGAGCGTTCTCACATAACTCTGTCCTCATTCATTTGTATGTTCCTCATCTTGTTTGGGCTGTTTAATATTAGTATTTTGTTTAAAATATTCTACCCCAGCACCCCCTGATCAAATATTTTCAAGTGGCTATACATAAGATACTCTCCAGTTACATACATTTTCATATGTATATATATATATATATATATATATATATATACACACACAGACTGTGTTTAATATCAATAAATGATCTTTTAAAAAAATGTTGCTTTTTGTTGGTCATAAACCCCCTGTGAAACTTTGTGTTGATATAATCCATCTATATTTGGGACAATATCTTGTAATTGACCATGAGTCACACGCAGACTTAAACATTCAGCATACAAAACACAATAATGGCAACAATTCAATTTTATTTAAAGTAAATAATGAAGTACACTCAGTTCTTTTTATATACTAGAACTCTTGTATATGTGAGCTATTCTAACTAAGCATTCATTTTATTGCAAACATCCAAGGCAATCGGTTTGCATGCTTTTTTTTTTTTTACTAATGAGATTTTACAGTGTACTTTGATATAAGAATATTATCTGATGAAAACAAGAAGTGTTTTTTAAAAAAAAAAAAAAAAAAAAAGATTTGCCCGTAATAAAAGAACAACACAAATTAATCCTTCACTCATCATTTCTGCAGATGAAGTTGAGTTTGTTGTCTTGAGAACGGCTGATCCAGCGCGGGTCTCCTCCAGACTGAACTGCTCCAGATCTCACTCCAGACTCACAGTCCTCGTCTCCTGTGCCGTTCCCTGGAGCCCAGCTCTGATAGCACACGGTCTCTCCGCTCACCCAGAACCACAGGCCCACAGTGCAGGAGTGACGTAAACCCAACCACACCGCCTCAGTAGACGCACGTTTAACCACATTCATCACACGACGCTGCATCTCGACTGAATGAACCGAGACCAGATCCGTATAATTCTGTCTGCAGTATCTCAGAGCTTCAGGCCACGTCAGAGTCTCTTTGATCAGAATCAGTTTATCTGGACACAAAACAAACCACAAGCAAAAACTAGAGAGAGACTGATCAAAAACAACATGCAGAACAAACACTGTGGAGGAATCTGTCATGTCAGACATGTAGCGTGAACTTTAAGATATCTGGAGGTGATGGATGGATTGTGTGTGTTTGTGAGGATCTGCTCACCTTCATGACACACAAAAGGAAGTTGGCTGTTGCAAGAGTCGGCATGCCATTCACCCTGAGCGTTTGGTCCGATCACTGTACAGTTTTTAAGTTTTCCTACAATATCAGGTTCACCAGACTTCCAGTCTCTGAATGAGGAGTCACTCTGATCTGACCACTGCCATGGGTCTCTGACTCTGAACAGACCGATCCAGACATCATTAGATATGTGATTATCACTGATGAACTTCTGAATCTGTTGATTCTCATTCTGGTTCCTCACACTGACCAGATCAATGTGCTTCAGTCTGCAGTAACTCTGAGCGTCTCTCCAGTTCATCGTCTGATTGCCAAAGACAGGTCCTGTGTTCGCTTTGGGAAAAACAAATGGAAACAGATTCAAGAATCAGTTTGTTCATTATTCTCATGTCAGTTTATAGTTTGCATGTGAATAAGAGCAGTAGTGGAAGCATCAGAAACACGTGTCATCCAAAGACTGTTTCTGCAGTGGATGATATATTAAACATTCACAAAATATTTATTAGGATTTTGCTGATGTTAAATGAAGTAACATTAGTTTTCTAAGTTTTCCTGATAATTTTATTGTAAATTAATTTTTCTCCATTGTTTTGTTACATGTTTCTCTAGAATACTGGATTCAGACACAACGAGCTGATCTTTTAAAGATACCTAAATCAGGTAGAGAGTGTTTCACAGGTCTATGTAGAAACTCACGATGCTACCCTACTCCCTTAGAGCGTGTTCTTGTTGTAGCAGGTTACCAACATTAGCATTGTGCTGCAACACTCATCCGATATTAAAGACAAAATGAAACACAAAAAATATGGGGGGAACCACATCCAAATATATTTGCCAAACACCAGTTCAAAACGTATTTACCGAAAGAAAAGTTGAAATGAAATACAAAACAGAACAATACCAGAAAGCAACAATACCCCACAATGACCCAAAACCAGGGCCAATGAATCCTCCAATATTAGCTCATTCCATAAAATGTAAACACAAAATGATAATATGGGAATATAAATAATGTGTATGTAATGGATATAAGGAACCATCCAGTGATAATCAATCAGATTGTCTGTGCTCAAAAGTTCAGTTCAAAGTTAGTTCAGTTGTGACCTCGTCACAGTTTTTGCTTCTCGTCATACAGTAGCAAAAACTCACTCAGACAAAAATAGTTGTCCTCAAAGGCAAAGTTGAAAAAGGAAAATATATAATCCACAAAGGCAATTTTTGATGCTGGTGTAAAGTCCGTGGTAAATGCATAGATTCCGGGTAGCACACCAACCAAACACTATTGAGTAAATATATATGGCCTACATTGAGAGTTGCAAGCACACTGTTTCTCAATTAGTAACCACTAAGGCATAGAAGTAAAGCCTTAACTCAAAACCCCTCTTTATTTAAAAGATTGAGCCTTCTCCAAGTTGAGCTACCACATGGCTTAAAAGCTAGATCACTTATTCTTATACGGGTATTCTAACCCCCTTACCTGAGGCCGTTGCCCCTTGGTAATGGCCGGCCGGAAGGTCCAAAAATAAGACTAATGACTCGTCGTGGGAAGTCGCTTCACTATAGCCTCTAGCTACTGAGATTCCCCACTGATAGGCTGGAGGTGGATCTATATACTCACTCTCCAAGAGTTCATTTATATATATAGCCGCTCTGGAGAAAACCGTGATGTCATCGTCCAGCTCAGTTCAGTTCTCATATAATGGTGTCAATGCAAGCAGATCAATATTATTGTTGAATATTAAATTAAATGTCCCCAACTAAGCAAGCCAAAAGTCAAAGGCGAAAACGGCGACAGTGGCAAGGAACCAAAACTCCATCAGTGACAGAATGGGGGAAAAAAACATTGGGAGAACCCGATCAGTCGGGGGCCAGTTCTCCTCTGGCCAACGAGCAAACAGTGTATGATTATGATCCAGGCAGCATTACAGGTCAGAAGTCAGATTGGATTGGAACATTCAGAATATTATCCAGTTCCATCTGGTTGAAGATTGTAGTCATCACGTCGGTATAGACAGATATTTAATAAAATTGTTTAGTGTCTTCCTTGAACTCGTGTGAGTATTATCTAAGCCTGATGATCTATTGCTTACTGGATCTAATCTACAATTAAAGTCGCCACCTATTAAGTATAGCCCAGGGAGATTTGAGACAGTCAGAAACAGATTATTATAAAATTTAGTGACATCTTCATTTGGGTCATGCACATTTATCAGATTTATATTTTCAAATAATGGCATACCCTGAATTATGATATATCTACAAGCAGGGTCCTTAATTATAGTTTTGATTTGTAGTGGGACAGATTTATGAATTTATAGCATTACCCTTTTAGCATGGGTGGTATAGGGAGCAGACAACACCTGACCCTGCCATCTTCTTCTTATTTTAGAAATATTCCCACTCAGTAGATGGGTTTCTTGCAAGAAAATAATTGCAAGAATTGTATCCTGTTCATCACTTGTTTAACCTTTGTTATTTTGTTTAAACCCCTAGTTCCATTAGGTAAATTTTACCTTAAAAAAACTACTAGACATTAGTCATATAATATATCCTTAAGATTTGTTTTGATAAAATAAAATACATTGAGGGAAACACACCCGTATACGAAAAAAATTAAATAACCTGCACACCTTAGGCCTATATCAACCGCTTATGAACAAGAACGTCTGTCTCTCGCTTTTAGTTATTTTCTTTCTAGCTCTTTCTGCTATTACTTAATACTAACCAACCAATAATCTTTAATTGTTGTAGTGAACTATGCAACATTTGTAAACATAACCATTAAATGTTTTTTTTTATTTATTTATTATTATTAATATTTTCTTATTGGAACGTTTAAGCACATAACAAATAACGACATACCTGGGGCCTGAGCTGAAGGGTGGACAAAAATATCAGAGAAATCAAATAATAGAACTATTGGCCATGTAAAGTGCGTAATGGGTTGAACGTCCCTTGTGAGTGTCATTTAAACTGTCCAGTGTTTGAATGTGAAACATGGCCGTGTTTTCCCATTCCTCTCTATGTCCATTTTTAATTGTTTGTAACCATGAAAATACACTTACTTTGGCCATGAGAGTGTAAAAGAAAACGAGACATAGTCATATTTAACAGAAAATGTTATAAAAAAAAAAGAAGTCACGCTGTGAAAATGTTAGAATGTTAACTAATATTGCAGTTACCTGTAAATTAATGGTAAAATGTTGCCAGTAATTTACTGTTAATTTGACAGTTCTTTACTGTAATCTACGGTATGTTACTGTCAGGCCACATTTACACATAGCTAGGTATTTAGAGAAACAAATATTTCCCCCCTCCGTTTTCAATAATAACATTGTGCACACAACATCGTTTTCAAAAAAGTTGTCATTTACATCAACCCGCATAAATACGCCGTCGAGCTGCATCATAACTATGCCAAACCTATGGGCGGCCGTGTAGGGAGAAGGATAAAGCCATGCAAGCCAGTCAGAATCCTCAGAATCGACAACAACGAAGCGACTTCCTTGGGCGCTCGCATGACCTTAAGCATTTTCTGGCGCATAATGTGACGTTTGAGAACCTAAAACCTCGTTTCTCCCAGTTGACACGGCAACACATAACCGGCGTTATCAGAAATCTCCACTTTGGCCGGAGTTTTTAGAAATAATCGTTTTCTGTGATAAAACTGGGTTTTCGTGTAAATGAGAGGCCAAACTGCAGGGAAATATCTGCGTCTTCCCTTCATGTAAACAGGGCCTCAGGGTTGGGGAGTAACGGAATACATGTAACAGCGTTACGTAATCAGGATACAACTAATTGGAAACTGTAATTCATTACAGTTACATCAAAAATCCCTCTTGAGGAGTTCTGACTGCTCTTTCTGAGTATCATTCTTCCCCACATGAATGATAAGTCGATTTGCAGTGTTATGTTTCATCAGAATGTTCTGAAGTTCCCTGTTTACATCAGAAGTTGTTGCTTGTGGAAGGCAGCACATAGTTGTATCCCTGCTGCTAATGTTTCTGATTATGGAGTCCCCCACTATCAGAGTCCTGGGCTCGGCTGCGCTCTGAGCTGAGTGCCGCTGTCTGCTCGACCTCGAGCGCCAGTTAGCATCAGTGTTAGCTACTGACTGATTCAGTCTGTGTTCAATCACATTCACATTCATTTGGAGATTCCTCATCTACATTCATTAATACTTCAAATCTGTTCTCAAGATGTATAGGTGGTGGTAGGAAACCAGTGTTTGCAATCCTTCTCAGAGCTGTATCTGGGGTAGAGGATGCTACTGCGGCAATATGTGATGCTCGTGACAATCTGATGTCTTGAGTGCCTTTGGGTCTCACTCCCTGTTTGTGCCATCGATTTGTATGTCGATCAGTTACGGCTTGTTTCTCTACATTCAGTATGGCCTGTCGAGGAGCACTAGTTTCATGGGACTCACCGGTATGCTGAGGGTGTCCATGACGAAGCTCTGTTGTGTGCTCCGTCTGGTTTGGTGGTCCCGTAAGTAACTTTGTTTCAAGAACTGCAAAAAAGTCTAAAAGTAAAAGTCTGTGGCAGTTTGTGCATCAAGTCTAGAAGAGGCATTTTTTTTCTTATCCTTTTGGATGTAGGCAGCTGTGTTTTCCCTTCTCCGTAATGTAAGCTGATGGCAGTGGGAGGCTGGTCGGATAGGAAAACCGCTTTTTTGTAGTAATCTTCCAGTCACAAAAGTTTCAAGTTTTAACGTTGATGCCGCGCTATGTCGATGCTGATTTGCTGAAGTTAAAATTAGGAGATAAAATATAAAAGCGATAGATCAAAGTGCAGAGCAGTAAGCAGGAGCGTCCAAACAGTAGCTAAGCAGGAAGTAGAGATCTAATTTGCTTGAATTTATAAGGTCTGTACCGATTTATTTGTACAGTTATTATGAAGGACTTTTATTATGATAAAACATGCACCAACATGGGTGTATAAAGCGTGCTCTGTTTCCGCTATGTGTATGTGCACACACTTTCGTGAAGGACTCAGCTTACAATACATGATGGTTTTCTCCCCCCATTTAAGTTTTGTGCATCCCACTTGAGGGTTATAAGGAAACTAAGTTTAATGTTTGTCATTTTTGTAATTGTATTGTTTTATTGTGATGTTGGTTACTGTGTTGGAGTGATACAGTGTTTTTTTCTTTTTGTGTGTGTGTGTGTGTATGTTTGTTTGCTGTAGCTCTTACAGTGTCTACATGAGTGTCACGAATAATGATCTGAATATTATAATGATAATGAATATTATTGATCTTTTCCTATAAGAAATAATTTCCTTTCCTAATAAGGCAGAGAAAGGTTCAATTAGCTATGACCCTATATGTTATCTATGTTATGAGAAGTAGAGCGAGAGAGAGAGAGAGAGAGTGAGAGTGAGAGAGAGAGAGAGAGAGAGAGAGAGAGAGGGAGAGAGAGAGAGAGAGAGAGAGAGAGAGTGAGAGAGAGAGAGAGAGAGAGAGTGAGAGAGAGAGAGCGCCTCCCCTTGATGCGCTCTCTCACATTCTCCTGAATATCTGTGCGACTGTGTGCCTTTCTTGCAAGAAATAAACCATTATAATCATTGATTGGACACTTGTCTCTTATTCAGAATTGTTTATTGTTTATTTGCCACAACAAAAACTAATGGAAACATCAGTTTAAGGAGTATTTGACCATCATTCCAGTGGGGTAGCAACAACATTTGTGAAAAACGGATGTGCTCGAACAGCTCGCGCTCAATCCACTGTGCGTTTTTCTCTTATCAGCTCGTGCACCACAGCTATATAGGCGTTACTATATTTAATTTAATATTCCACTAATAAGATACATTTACTTCATAGACAGCATTCTTTTTTATCCCCATTATACTCTCTGTTGTCAGTGTTTCTTTGTCTGGACACAAACACTGTTTACACGCTGCCTGGTATCGGAGCATGTTTACGAGTACGAGTACATGAGCTCAGTATCGGGCTCAGATACTTTATTAGTCAGTATTATATCTGTATTATATCAGTATTAGTGCATCCCTAATTACCACCAATGCGAAAAACAATCAGTTATAATGAAAGATTTTTTTTTTTAATGCATCATACTAAAAAATAAAAATAAAAACAGCACTACAACATTGTTTAGACCCACACAGATATCAAAAATCAGCACATGAATCTCAATCTCAGTGGATAAAAGTGGACACTTTGGATAAAAGTGTCTGCCAAATGGATAAATGCAAATCAGTTCATGTTAGTTAATATATTAACTAATGTTTACAAAATAACCTTATTGTAAAGTATTACCAAAATTAGACAGCATCATCACAACAGCCAAAAACACCTGATCAACTTCCCCTTCGCTTTTTCTTGCTGTAACAAATGTGCTTCATAAACTCAGTCACAGAAGCCAGATAAAAACTAATGTTAATGCGTCAAGGGTCAAGAGCCCACCTAAAGAAAACACTGATCACTATATCGGTGACAACAAACCTTATGCTTTTCAATAAAACATCAAAATCTCTGTTAATTCTCAAAAATAACTTTTCTACATGTATGAAAGAAATAATGTTAAACTGGTTTGGCTGGAAGTCAGTTGTAGTTCTTGTGTTTCTATTTTTTGTCCTTCAGTGATTCTGTTTATCAGGTGTTCATCAGTGTCAGATTTCACTCACTTCTTTTCATTCACTCTCTCATGTGGACTATATCAGTGAACTAATATAGGGAATGGTGAATGAGGGTTAGGGTGTGATTTGGAACACATCCTCTGAGTGTCGTCTTTCAGCACTGTTAATTCACAGAAAATTCCAGTAGGCTATTTTCTCAGTATGCATTGTTTTCTATGGTATATTACTGTTTTAATGTAAAAGGGCATGTTACTGTCAGAATTTTTTACAACAAGGTTTAACAGTAGCTATACTAAGTAAATGTGAAGTAAATTATTAAGTAATCTCAGTTCTTTTTTAGTTTCTAGAACTCTTGTGTAACTGAACTATACTAACTAAGCTTTTGTCAGTACAACATACTATTCCTATTTCACTTGTTGTTGTTTTTTTATTTTTTTTTAAGGCAATCAGTTTGCATGCTTTTTTAAGTAAGTCTAACTAATTAGATTTTACAGTGCAGTATATGGTGTATCTTTTATAAATGAATGTTTATTGTGATTGTATGGAGCTGCACTTACTGTTAGATGAACTGCAGATGAAAGTCAGGCTGTCACTACATGGATAATCATGCCATTCTCCATTTCTCATCATAACACACTCATCTCTGCCATCAGGTTGTCCAGATCCCCAGTTCAGATAGAGCGCAGGTTCACCTGAAGACCACTGCCATTTATCAACATCCTTCCTCTGCAGCCCAATCCAGACATTCCCAACACGTCCATCATTCACACTCTTCTTCAGCTCGTTCATGTTGTCAACGGTGGCCAGATCTGTGTAATTCTCTCTGCAGAATCTCTGAGCTTCAGTCCAGGTCTTCCTCACGTTTATAAAGTGATACTGACGCTGAACACATTCAGATACGGAGCAGAGAGCTGTGAAAGAGAGCGTTTGATTTAATGCTTTTCATAACAGGGTCAAACCTGATGAAACTATAAACCATAAATAATACAACAAACACACTCACCAATGAGAAGAAGAATCAAATATAGAGTTTGGTCCATTTCTGAGGAAAAACACATTGAAAAACTAAAATAATCTTATATTCATCTTATATTAAAACATAATCATATCAGCATAACTCGATTCACAATCATTCAGACAATATTAACATCTGAAAGTCTAATTGTGTTTGAAGAATGAACATGTTCTTACTTTAGAGGTTGTGTGTTTCTGTCCTGAGTCTGATGTTTCTGTCTGCAGATTTAAACTACGTGATTATTATATCTGCTCTCATCCCTCATTCAGATCATCACGTCATTTGTTTATTTCTCTAAAACTAATTTTCATATTTGACTTCCTCCTTATTTGTGCATTTTTCACGTCTCCTTTTCTTTATTTGCATATTGACGTCAGTATCAGTAAATCTACAAGTTCTGCAGAATAAAGTCTTGGCAACAACATGGACTAATCAGCAAATATATACATGTAAACATTCATAATTTATATTTGAACATTCACAACTAAACACCTGCTTTAATGTTATTTCTGGACTGTATAACTCGTGTATCATCCCGGTTCAATTTGACGTGTGTTTTTATTTCAGTCTGGACCACTTTTGTCAAATGTGTATTTATTATAATGATAATGCAGTTAGTGTTGGCAATATGGGTCTGTTCTGGGCAAAATATAACATTAATTATAACATGAGTTGTTATAAATAAGCCAAAATACATGAGAAAGGACGATGTACATGTAACTTAGTGATATCACTGAAGATGACCACAAGACAGATCTCATTTCAGATCACAGATCTCCAGGCTAAAGGTGGAGCTGGGGATGGAGGAGGGAAGTTAAATCCAGCGTGAAGCCATGCAACAGAAGAGTGGGGATTTAAAAGAGCCTGTGATGTGTGTGTCAAAACTCATCAGAAACAGTTGATTATCAGCTGATACAAGCTTTACTGTCGTCGCCTGAACTGATGCAATGCTGGATTTCTCTGATCATATTTAAAGGGATAGTTACCGCAAAAATGAAAATTACCCCATGATTTGCTCACCCTCAATACATCCTAGGTGTATATGACTTTCTTTTTTCAGATGGATACAATCTGAGTTTTATTAAAAAATATCCTGGCTCTTCCATGCTTTATAATGGCAGTGAATGGGAGCCCAAAATTTGAAGGCCAAAAAAGTGGATCCATCCATTATAAAAGTAATAAAGTAATCCACATGACTCTGGGGGGTTAATTAAGGCCTTCTGAAGCGATACGTTTGTGTAAGAAAAATATCCATATTTATAACTATAGAGATTTAACTATATCGACTAAAATAACTAGCTTCCAGCAGACGGCCATATGCAAGTCGACTTACGCCCAAAGAGTCACAATTGACGATGTCTGGCGTAGATGTAGGAGTAGCGTAAGCTTTGACGCCTCTCGCGGTTCAAACAAACAGGGCTGTGCAACACACTCAAGCTCCTAAAACAATGCATACGGTGGATGGATCCACTTTTTTGGGCTTCAAATTTTTGGCTCCCTTCCCTGAAATTATAAAGCTTGGAAAAGCCAGGACATTTTTTTGAATATAACTCTGATTGTATTCATCTGAAAGGATGGCTTCAGGGTGAGTAAATCATGGGGTAATTTTCATTTTTGAGTGAACTATCCCTTTAACAAGTGTGAACAGAAAAACAAAAAAAAATCACATGAAATGTGATTTTTACAAATCCGTTTTGAACTATATTCATGTGGTTTAAAACCCTGTTCCAATCACATTTTTGGAAATCTGTTTCAGTCTGACTGCTCTGATTGGATTTCACGTGGTTTATCACTTTCTCATGCCGCAATAGACGTAAACACGTCAGACGTTGTTATAGTGTTGTATTACAAATTTATTAAATGTTTAATTTAGGTTCCAATACAATAGTATATAAAGTGAGAAAGTTTAGTAGACTGAATTTAGCATTTGAGGCATAGATGATGATATTCAAAGAAGATTAAGTCAAGCAATCTAGGTGTCTGACATTAACCTTTTGTCTTTTGTCTTTTTGCACCTCCTGAACAGTGGCATTGTCCCAAGTTAAGCTATGATAATGTGAAGGTATGGGTGATACTGTCAGGCTGATTGGATCATTTGAATGACACTGTTATGCTGATGAGATCAGGAAATCTCTGTAAACGAGCTGACTCATGTAGGCTACTTCATTTACATGCCCCCTTTATGTAAATCCCTCCCCCTTGGAATGTATATAAACTACAATGTATACTGTTTGAGTTAGACTTGACTTGATGACTACAGCAACGCACAGCGAGTCCTCAATAAAGAGTAACTTCTGTTGAAAGATATCCCAACGTCTCCTGGTCTCTGCTTTGACGAAGGAAAATTTTCCAACAATAGGAAACATGCTGAAAGTCGCTACAGAAACAAGGTTGTGTTGTTAAAAAGTGACGGTCAAGCAGAAAATGACAATATAATATAGACGTGTTGAATTATGAGTCTGGCTGAGATGAAAGCACAGAACAAAGCCACACACGTCCTACCAGTAACGTGCAGTGAAATCTTGTCATGGGTAGGCTGTGACCTATCAATGTGGCATATATGTTCATATATTCATTCAGTTAATGTAGCAACCCAAGTTCATATTAGGCATCATTACATCACTGCCTGCATACAGCAAAGTCAGTCATATGTGAGGCTAATGCACAATCAAATCTAATAATCAAATTAATGGACACTATCTTATGACTTATACAACAAACAAATGTTTTGTGCGGGACACAGTAAGAGAGGGAGGCGGCGTGGTGTCAGCGAACCGATAAGCAGCCTAGTCACTCCTTCAAAATGCGCAAACGTGCACAGACAGCCACACACACACTATTGGTCTGGTGACGGCGCACCAGGATTTGAATAGGCTACAGCAGAGCCCGTCTACGGAGAGCCTTGGCACTTCCTATTAGCCCCATTGTATCGATCTTGGTTGCAGTTCCATTAGAATACCACTGGAGGTGATCGCGGGCGAGTGCAGACTGAATGGGAGTCTATGGGGCTAGACGGCTAAATGTGTCTCTTTCACCCAATTGCCGTTGAGAAATCTCAGATTTTATTGTAGGTTTTGCAAGTTCAACATGGGTTATAGGTCGAAAGTTGAATGAACGAGTACTTATTTCTTTTCGATTTCTTACAGGTTGAGTTGTTGTTGCCCATTACACGCTAGCATTCTGCTAATGGCGTCAGCATTCTGACGTCATTGACATTTTAAAAGACTTTTTAAAGCAAATAATTGACTCTAAAAAATCTAACATCCAGCAATGTGTAATTTCTTTGCATCTCCTTTCGAATACAACATTCAAATTACTAGACAAAAAATTATATCCTGAGAAAAGTGGATTTTGAGGGGTATTTCACCATAGACCTCCATTCAATCTGCACTCGCCTGCGAGCGCCCCCGCATGGACAGAGACGTGTTACTGCAGCCAGTCCAGAAACCGGAAGTAAGCAGAGAGTGCCAATTCTCTTCCTATTAGACATTCTCTGGCTACAGTCAGAAAACATTGTGTCAGCACTCAGCAGTACAGCTTTAAAGTACAAAAACAGCTTATTCGCTCCTACAAACTGCGCTAGGCGCACACACCGACACGCAATGAGCGTCTGGCGACGGTGCACCAGGATTAAAAAAAGAGAACTACAAAACAGCATTTTAACCCTTACGAAATGCACCATAATCGCACAGATAGACATACAGTACAAATGTGGCAGAGGTGACGGCGCACCAGGGCATACCTGTCAACCCTCCCGTTTTTCCCGGGATTCTCCCGTATTTTACCTTGCTATCCCGCTATCATCCCGTTTAAATATTTTCCCGTATTTCTCCCGTATTTTTAATATTTCTATAAAATAAAAAAATTAAAATCCCACTGAGCGCAAAACGGTTAAGTGGAAGTCCCGCCCTGCAGCTAATTTCATTGGTTAGGCTTACAATGACGGGTAGATTTAGGGATCAGTGTTTGGTGTAGGCAATCAGTACTGTGATTCACATGACCAATAAAATCTTTAGAATCGGCGGCAGGGCGGGATTTTCCTCTGAGTAGTTTGGGGGGAAAAAATCGCGCGAAGAAGAACAGCAGACGAGGATGGACGAACATGACGAGAGAGATGGCGTTGGAGTACCTGCAAAAAAGCCGAAAACTTTGTGCAAGTATCTTCAAAAATGGGAGAGGGAGGCTTACCCGTACTTAACAAAGAGCAACATCGGGCAAAAAGTGGGAGGGAAAAGTGATGTGAGCCAACATGAAAAATCTGCAAAGCACAAGCGGGCCCAAGAGGCGCAAAAACATGCCCAGCCAATGACTGCATTCGTAACTACAAACGTTTCTGAGGCTGATCAAGTGACCAAAGCTGAGGTGAAAATGTCAATGCTTTGCGCCAAAAATAATGTGGCCTTAAGTTTTTGCGATGATTTCAACCGTAGTGTAGCAGACATGTTCCCTGACTCTGCCATCGCTCGGAAGTACTCGGCGGGAAAAACGAAAGCCACGCAACTCCTCAAAGGTAAGATATAGACTTCAAAAATGCGTTGCTTCAAAATGAATAGGACAATCTAATTGAAACCTTGATAATGATGTTCCCGGTGTAGTCTAAAGTAACTGGACACTTTTGCTTAATAGGTGCCATAACTGTGGAACTTGATGAGGACGTAGCAAGGTTGTGTAAATATCAGCCTTTTTCATTGTTGTGCGATGAATCAAACAACAGAAAAACCGACAAAGAATTTGTTATCCTTGCAAGAATTTATGATGAGTCCAATCTGGAGGTGACAACAAAGTTTCTTGAAATGCCCATATGCAATGTGGGTAATGCAGAAAACCTATTTGAAAAGCTGTCCGAAGCATTGAGGTGAGGAAACTGCAATGTGTTTATCTAGTTTGCATTTAATTATAACAAACTAGAACATTTTTTTACTTACGTTTCATGTGATCACCGTTTACATAAAAGCTTTTGTCAAATAGTTTTTGTAATTATGGGCATATTGTTTTGATTTCCCTTTTCCAATAGCAAAAGAGGCATTCCATGGGAGAATGTCATTGCCTTCAACTCTGACAATGCAAGTGTAATGAAAGGCAGACACAATTCAGTGATTAGCAGACTAAGAGGAAGTCAGCCTAATGTCCAGGACCTTGGCTGCATTTGCCACCTTGTCCAGCTTGCCACTGGTTGTGGCATCAAAGCAACCAAACTTCCAGTAGAGGACATTTTGGTTGGGATATACACCCACTTTGACAAAAGGTAAATGTAAAATAAAAGCGCGCACACACACACACACACACACAAACACATAACTCTATATCTAATAATTAAACCTTAAGCAATCTGAGACCACTTACTAGACTCAAAATCATTGTCTCCTTTCAGTGCAAAGAGATGTGAGCTCTACAGGGAGTTTGTAGAGTTCACAGACTCTGACAACCTGAAGCTGCTGAGGTACTGCAGTACTAGATGGCTCAGTCTGCTTACATGCATTCAGAGAGTACTGAACCAGTGGGATGCTCTACAGGTAGGACTGTAATGTTAAACTCTGAGCAGATATCTTGAAAATGTTTCCATTAAATTTTTTTTTTTTACCATATATTGTCACCCTATATCCCTAAATCTATAGGCATACTTTGACAGTCATGAGGAGGTGGAGAGGAATGCTAAAGTTCATAATCTGGCAAACTATCTCCGTGATCCAGTTATGAAAACATACTTCATGTTCCTGAGTGTTGCCCTTAAGCCTTTAGCTGAATTTAATATTTCCTTTCAGGTGGGTGTCATGACCTCTTGGGATAATGTCAGAATAACAGATTAATAATCACATACGATACTATGTATTATTTCATTTATTTTATTGTGGCTACTTGTACTGTCTACAGTCAGAGGGAGTACAGACTCACAGGCTTGAAGATGAGATGTGCAGGCTGCTCAGGCGGTTTTTGGGCTACCTAATACCAGCCAGGGCCATCGTGGATGTGCCTCTCAGGGAGGTGAACTATGGAGAGGGACATCAGCTAGCAGATGAAGATCTCTTCATTGGAGCAGAGACGAAGGCATTCATCAGAAATGCAGAGCTCCCCGTTTCAACCAAGAAAAAAATCTTTCAGTAAGTATATTACTCTGTAGTTTAATATAATTATGATCTAATCTTTTGACAGCCTGGGATAACTCTTACAGTGTGCCTGAAATGTTTCCTACTATCTAATGCATTTTTTTGTACATTTTTTTTTTTTTACTATTACCTTGTAGAACTGTGAGAACCTTATATGAAGCAGTTCTGAGAAAGATGTTCAGCTGCTTTCCACTTGACTCCCAACTCCTGAAGGACCTGAGAGTGCTGGACCCTGCATCTCGGCTTCACATCACTCCAGGGACAGGTAGAGATTAGGGACAGTTTACAATTAACTTGTTGTGAGGTATTGCGTAGTTTACATAAATCAGCAATGTTCAGTTAGCAACATTTTTTTTATTTGACACGAACAAGGCTAGTAGCCCTGTTCCCTCAGTTGAGCTTGAATGAGGATAGGCTGAGAGAGGAACTCATTGACTACCAGGTGACAGATAGCAAGCATCTCCCCCAGGAAGACAGAATTGACCGATTCTGGGGCCTTCTAGGCAAGGATATGAGGTTCAGTGAGCTGACAAGACTTATGAAGGCTTTATTATGCATTCCACACAGCAATGCCAGTTCTGAAAGGGTATTTAGTATGGTGAGAAAAATTGTTACAGAGAATAGAATGGCATTGGACAACAGTACTGTTTGTGCTTTACTGTCATGTAAAATCAACCACACTGGTCAAGCTCACAAATACACTCCTTCTCAGAAAGTGTTGAGGAATGCAAAGTCTGCGACCTATGTATATAACAAGTCTCTTGCAGATGCAAGAGAGCCACGTGACGAATAAAACTGTATCCTCCATCCATTCTCTCACACTCTGTTCTACCCATTGTCAAGTAATAAATAAACTTGTGCTGAATTTATATTCCGTTTTGTCTCTTCATTTATATAATGCAGGTTTGGGGGGGGGAGGGGGGTGCGCTTTGGGGAGGGGGGGGGGGGGGTTCTTTGGGGCGGCCCTGAAAATTTCCCTTATTTTCAAATCTCAATGTTGACAGGTATGCACCAGGGTATGGAAGAAAGAACATTTTGGTAAATATTTATTTTTCAAAATTAGTCAAATTTAAATGATAAGTACGAAATATTATATTATTATATTTCCATTAGGGTGTTAAACTTGATCACTAAATAATGTCAGCCGTTTTTAAAGACCAAGGAGAGGGAGTTGTCATGGTGAAACATCCAATCATTTGGTAACTTATCTCTGAAAAGCCCTGAATGTGCTCTGTACAGGACATGTAATGTCTCAGAGAAATCGCTAAAACATAATGTCCTCTACAGAGGACAAAAAACTATAGCAGGTAGTCAGGAGTTTTACTAATCACAGCTAGGTAAGCAAGATGATATGCACCTTTGTACGAACAACAGTGTTTTCACAACTCGGCGGTTTGTAGGCTTCCAAGTCATGAACCCAGCCATTTGTGAACTGAACGTGGGCTTCCATAGATTTATAATTACGAAACTGAGCCTCGGAATAAGCACTCACACCACAGACTAAATAAACTAAAATATCTGGAAATGTCAGAGGAGGTAAATCGTCGGGGTCTCGAGTATATTCTCTTGCAGGCACCTCATACAGATCCATATTTCCGATCAATGACATCTTTTCCATGTACCGTTTTTCTTGCGTCAGGCAGAAGTTTGTCTCTGTATAGTATATTTCGTTCTTTTAATCGACTTTTCAACATTGTTTCGTGTAGTAACTGATTGTTTTAAATCTCGCCCGATGTGGCCTCAAAAAATGGCGGCGCACTCTTGTTTACGTCCCAGAATGCACTGCGCAGTGACGTCGGTTGCCAAGCCCGAGAGCGAGTGGATCACGTGACATGAATCAAGCTCGGTCTCTGCCTCAATGTTGATAATTCAAGACAGCATGAGAACTGACTGCGCATGCGCAAATCTACGTAAACTACGTTCTATGGACCAAAGAGGCACTGCTGAATTTCCTGCATGAAACAATAGTTTTAGGAGCAAACAATGGCAAAATGAGTATATTATTGTATATTCCTGAACATTTTTGTTACAAAAATTAATATTTGGAATAAAATAAATGCAATTAATAATGTGGTTAATTAATAAAACTCTTGGAATTAATAAATGTAATGTCAACATTTCCTTTGGTGAGGCACTGCCTACCCTGCCTACCCTGACCGCACGTCCCTGCGTCCTACGTTCTGTCGCTGCCTCAGAAGACGCAGGACTCCAGCGCGACGACTACATATTGTCATGTTGTAAATAAGAAAACATCTTTATCTGTACAAACCCCTCCATGTTTTTGGTGAATGCCCACCTACACACCATCATGGACATTGAAACCACGAGACTCACAATCAGATCCAAACAGTCGCGATACACAGTGTCAATAGTTTGGATCAGAATCCAGTCGAATGAACAAATAATTGGATTTGGACTGACAGTGTGAACACAGACTTTATCTGTTCGTGTTTGAACCAAACAAACCCCTAATGATTAGAATTTATCTCTTAGTGAAAAATCTTATTTTGTTTCATTTCATACTCCTGCTGTTTAGTTTTTTTTTCTTTTTTTTTTCGTGTTTATAAAACCTGAACACATTTGTGTGTAAACGTATCCTCATCACTCATTTGTTTATTTCCACATTTAGATGGTCAGGCTGGACAATATTTCCATCTCTGACGTGAAACAAAAGGAGAAACAGAGTGTTATTGTTCTTGTCATATTTCATTAAATTTCATTCGAATGCTATTTTAGAAATAAAACAAATATTACTGGTATAACATTGGCCAGTGAATTTTACACAAGTGGCAAAGACTGTATTGTCAGGGTTGGGCAGTCGCTACTTGTAGCTTAGCTAGTAACTTAGTATTTTGGTGGTATAACTTCACTATTTCCTGAATCAAGTAACTTTTCAGTAGCTTAACTCCTTTATTTATCAAGTAGCTTGGCCACACAAGCTACACTTTTCTTGTCATGTGAAATTAGCGCAACTTAAAGTAGCTTCCTATGTAGTGAACTAGCCTACTGCTGTGTTTGTGTTACTTAGCTTGCTACATTTGACTGGGTGGTAGCTTTTGTGTAAGTGAAGCTTCATTCATGGCAGAGTAACTGATAGCTTAGCTCACTACAATTTAGCTTGCCCAACACTGTGTATTATTCACATGTAATTCACCCTAACAAAAAGTAATAATAATATAATCATATATTGTTTCTTCAACTTATTCAAATATCTGACTTTACTGCCACTATCTGTTTCTGCTACTCTATCATATTTATAGTGTGTGATTTGCAAAATACCTATCATAGCCTACATCACATATCATAGGGTGACCAGACGTCCCGGTTTTAGGGACCGTTTTTGGTTGCCTGTCCCTGGCTAAATACTGAAAAAACTACCACAACACTGGGTTTTTCAATCAGATTGATAGTCAAACTGGAAATGTCCCCGTTTTTTCCCCCTTTTCGGGGATTATGTTCCCAGTTTTGATCTCGGATGTCTGGTCACTTATATCAGAATATTCTATTACTGTTGTTAAGCCCACTATGAATATTAAAATACGCTGAACCATGTGTCCTTTATCATAGCTACATGTATGACCTTTGCAGCAAAAAAAAAATAAAATAAATTGAAAATCAGTTAGGTATTCAGTGAGGTATGATTAGTTAAATGCGCTGACAGCTCATTGCACCTGCCAAACAGATTGCACTGAGTGGAGCGGGTGACTGGTCTAAGATGGCGGACCACGGCTCGTCAGCACCAGTAGGCAGTGGCGGTCGATGCGCCGTCTACTCTCTATTATGTCTATGGGTGAAACCATGGATACTCCAGAAACAGGCTCGAGGGGCTTTCCCGAACCTGTGTTAGAGGAAACCTCTAATTTTAAAAACATTTGCTCGGCTTTTTCCTATTCAGTTTCACATGTTAAAGGAACTTATCAGTCCAATCATACAGAGGAGAAACACGAACAACTGAGATTGTACCTCCGCAGGGGAACGTCTGATGATTACACTACGGTTCTTGGCAACAGGTAAGCAAGCTAAAGGTTATTCTTTGTTTTAACATTGCATTACAACACCTTTTCAGTTGTGTACATTTTGGTGTATTATTAAGCTTTATAAAAGTGAAAAGAAATTGATTATTTCGGATGGCAATTGTAGCCTACTTAAAAAGAAACAACGTATAAAACATAATTATGGTTGTTTATGGCACAATAGCTTTAATAATTAATAACAATAATCTGATTTGATGTAATGAAAATGCAGTAAAAGTGTTTGATTTGATTCTGGAAAAGGCGTGGAAAATTGATAATGGAGTTAAGTGATTGTAATCTTTGCAGGAGCAAGCTTCAAGAGCCTTTCTTACCAGTTCCGAGTGGGAATGTCTATCTACCAGGTCTTAAAAGAGAAATACCTGAAGGTATGCATGTATGTTTTGTTTTTTTCTCTCTCAACATTTATAGTGCAGTTTGTACACATTTGGACAGTGAAACATCCCAAATTGTCTATGAGTTATAATGGGTCTGACAAATAAAACTAATTTTTGTTTTAATTTTACTGTTTTCAGTGCCCAGCAGGGATGTGCGGTCAGGGTAGGCAGTGCCTCACCAAAGGAAATGTTGACATTACATTTATTAATTCCAAGAACTTTATTAATTCACCACATTATTAATTGCATTTATTTTATTCCAAATATAAATTTTTGTAACAAAAATGTTCAGGAATACACACATAATATACTAATTTTGCCATTGATGCTCCTAAAACCATTGTTTCATGCAGGAAATTCAAAGCCATGGCCATTGAGGCAGAGGTTAGCAGTGCCTCTTTGGTCCATTGAACGTAGTTTACGTAGATTTGCGCATGCGCAGTCAGTTCTCATGCTGTCTTGAATGATCAACATTGAGGCAGAGACCGAGCTTGCTTCATGTCACGTGACCCACTCGCTCTCGGGCTTGGCAACCGATGTCACTGCGCAGTGCATTCTGGGACGTAAACAAGAGTGCGCCGCCATTTTGTGAGGCCACATCGGGCGAGATTTAAAACAATCACTTACTACACGAAACAATGTTGAAAAGTCGATTAAAAGAACGAAATATACTATACAGAGACAAACTTCTGCCTGACGCAAGAAAAACGGTACATGGAAAAGATGTCATTGATCGGAAATATGGATCCGTATGAGGTGCCTGCAAGAGAATATACTCGAGACCCCGACGATTTACCTCCTCTGACATTTCCAGATATTTTAGTTTATTTAGTCTGTGGTGTGAGTGCTTATTCCGAGGCTCAGTTTCGTAATTATAAATCTATGGAAGCCCACGTTCAGTTCACAAATGGCTGGGTTCATGACTTGGAAGCCTACAAACCGCCGAGTTGTGAAAACACTGTTGTTCGTACAAAGGTGCGTATCATCTTGCTTACCTAGCTGTGATTAGTAAAACCAGAGACAATTTATATGTAAAACTCCTGACTACCTACTATAGTGTTTTGTCCTCTGTAGAGGACATTATGTTTTAGCGATTTCTCTGAGACATTACATGTCCTGTACAGAGCACATTCAGGGCTTTTCAGAGATAAGTTACCAAATGATTGTATGTTTCACCATGACAACTGCGTGTCGGTGTGTGCGCGTAGCGCAGTTTGTAGGAGCGAATAAGCTGTTTTTGTACTTTAAAGCTGTACTGCTGACACAATGTTTTCTGACTGTAGCCTATTCAAATCCTGGTGCGCCGTCACCAGACCAATAGTGTGTGTGTGTGTGTGTGGCTGTCTGTGAGCGTTTGCGCATTTTGAAGGAGTGACTAGGCTGCTTATCGGTTCGCTGACACCACGCCGCCTCCCTCTCTTACTGTGTCCCGCACAAAATATTTGTTTGTTGTATAAGTCATAAGATAGATGTGTCCATTAATTTGATTATTAGATTTGATTGTGCATTAGCCTCACATATGACTGACTTTGCTATATGCAGGCAGCGATGTGATGATGCCTAATATGAACTTGGGTTGCTGAATGAATATATGAACATAGATGCCACATTGATAGGTCACAGCCTACCCATGACAAGATTTCACCGCACGTTACTGGTGCCCAGACACAGTGGAAGAGTGGCAGCAAGTTGCCATTGGATTCCAGGCTCAGGGAAACTTCCCAAACTGCCTGGGTGCTCTGGATGGGAAGCACATCAACATTCGTCTCCTACCAGGAACTGGATCGACATTTTACAACTGTAAGCGTACATTTTCATTACAGGATGATTTGGAGAAAAGAACATCGAACATACTTGTACCTGCACCACTTCCTGAATCTGACCAGCTGGCCCATTACTGCATTGTGGCAGATTAGGCATTTCCCTTGAAGGAGTACCTCACGAAGCCACATCCGAACCGCAGGCTATCTGTAGAGCAACGCATATTCAATTACAGGCTTTCGTGAGCTCGGAGGGTGGCTGAAAATGCATTTGGCATCCTGGCAGTACAGTACAACTGTGCCAGTACTTTCATTAAGACATTGGTGCAGTCCCCTTTCAATGGTGCAAAATATAAGCATGTGACAAACTTGTTTGTTTCCAGTCATTTCCACTTTCCACATCTCTCATTCGGTCCAAAGTTTCCATATTTGCAATGTAACATTTTGGTAACTATTAATGTAAAGAAGGCTTCAAACTTCAGTCAAGTCCTAATATAGACTATAGGCTGCACGAAGGCATCAGACATCAGGCAAATCAGCATCTTCAAGGGAAATGAGTTTGGAATAACAGCAAGTTATGACTGACCGGCACAGCCTTTATATTGTACAAAAGATTAATTAAATTAAGCAGAATAAATTTGTATATGTTTGTTGGACTGTTCCTGCGACGTCAACAGGCTGCGATGTCAAGTTAGCAATGCCAGAAGTGAACTGATACTACTACTACTACTAAAATCAACCTAGGGTCTTTTGCACCATGACCTCGAGCCAAACAGCCTGTACCTTATTGTTTCCCGAAACGTTCTTAGTTAAGTATACCTTCTGTAAGTCATATGTTCGGAAGGTTGGTCTGGACCACTCTTAGCTTTACCTTATTGTGGCGATCGGGCTCAGAAACAGGGACACCAAATGAATAAACCAACTACGCCACCCTGGGGGCTTATTACCAGGGAATCGCCCTAAACAAATTAGGAGCACACAAGGCTCACAGGCTCGTATTGGTTGGAGTCAGGCATGAGACATGGGTGAAGGATACAAACAATAAAAAAAAAGAAAAGAAAAAAAAGAAAGTCATCAGAAAAAGGATATTCAAAATTGGACACTCCTGGCGACGGAAATTGGAAGCGGCAGCCAAATTACTCCACCCAAGGGGCCTCCCTATTCTCCTAAAATAAAAGAAACAAAGAAAACCACAAACACACGTGCACTCACACTGCACTCAGTCAAACACCTCCGGGTGGCACAGCAATCACTCCAAAATACCACCACCAAGATGAGGAGGGCTGCCGCCCTAGTTTCCTTGCCGCCCAGGCCTACAATAAAGAACACACAGACTCATACACCACAAAATAAAGAAAACAAGAAATACACAAAAACTATTGTTTGACCCAAATGCACAATGTTCATCTCAAACCAGTATGATAACAAGCATTCTCATCACAGAAAGATACATTCCAGATGATCATCCCCTCACAACATTGTTGAATAGTACACATTCACCACTTAAATCCAAGGTATTCTTATGAGAACAGTTGGATAACCGGATATCCTAGACAGCATCAGGAAAATATGTAGCGCCTCCTTCAGGTCACCAGGACACCACGGCCTAATGGGCACCAAGGTAAGTCATACAAGAGGATACGTGGACCAGTACTCTAGATTCGTAGGGAGCAGCAGTGAGAGATTAAATGAACAGACAGACAACAAAGGTAAGTTAGAATAATGTTGCAAGATTTATATTAAAGGGAAAAAAATAATGAATGAAATTAATTAAATTGTCTCTCTTTCAGGAAAGACAGAAATGGCAGAAAAGAAAAATGGGCAGTTGACTAACAATGAAACCACGGATTATTAATAAATGCAAGAAAAATAAAACAATTAAATAAAATGGTTTCTGGGTTTTCTCTTTTTCCTTGTTAGAATTATTAGTTATTTATCCCTTTTTAATATCTTTCTTTTTCTTTTAGGCGTTAGCCTATTTATTTCCTTTTTAATCTCTTTTTGAAAGCTAATTTATTGCAAATTTCCTCGGACTCTTATTTCAATGTTTTCTTTTTACATATTTATCTTTTAGTTTTATAGTTCCTTATTTGAACTAATTTTAGGTTTTAAGTTTCTTAATCAAAATCCACAATGGATTCGTTTTTTTTTTTTCCCAGTTCAACTCAGAAATAAAAATAAAATAAAAATAACAATTATATCTCAATTATTTCACACAATAAACCCTTCTCTTTCAAATAAAAATAAAAACAGGCAATGAACAATGAACAAACGATCAAATATCTGTAGATTCAGTAGTGTTTTTTCCAAATACCAGTCTCTGAATTCAAAAGAGAAAAAATATCGTCCATACCCCAGTAAACGTTAGATGCAACAGTTCAGGCCTACCGTTGTGGTGAAAGGGGAAAATAGAATACTGTCGATTGAGAAGAGCAGAGAAAAGAGTTCGACGTCAGTTCACTCTGTCATCCTGGGCTGCGTTTCCCAAAAGAATCGTAAGCTTAAGTTGATCGTAAAAACGATCGTACGACTGATCTTAATATTACGGTCTGTTTCCCAAAAGCATCGTAGCTTAAGTAGCACTTGAAAATCTTCGTAGATCTACGAGTGCTCTGGAGTAATCGTACATCCCCAAGTGCATCGTAAGAAGACAGATTTATGAGGACACCTGCAGGACAACCGGCAGATTACACCTTTAGCTTTATTCAAATGTATGTGATTATAATATAAGGTTTTGATTGTACTTTATTGTAAACTTTATTACTCTTTTTTGTTGTTGGTTAAAGTAATGTATAAATTAAATAATTAAAAAGGTCAGAAAACAAAACAAAAAAAAATGAAATAATTTAATTTAATAATTTTAATCAAAATGAAATGAATGAACAAAAAATAAATAAAACAAATCCTTTAAATCTGTTAAAAATTACATTTTTTTTTTTACGTTTTTTTTTTTTTTTTTGCCATTTTGTCAGTGCCTCCACCTGTGGGTGCTTTATATAGACTTGTCTTGATTGCTAATCCATAACAGATGACAATTATTAGGTTAAACGTTCAGAATACGATTCCATATAAGGTTATGTAGAACTTCACGAATGGACAGCGACTCTTAAGTAGCACGTAGAGCGCGTTCTCGCGCGTTCATGTTAAGTTCATTTTTGGGAAACGCTCGTGGAATTGCTGCGAGCGTTCGTAATCTTGCACGTAGACAGCGCTCTTAAGAGCTAAGATACATCGTTATCGGGAAACCCGACCCTGCACAGTTCTTTTCCTCTGTCCGGGGAAAACTAAGCAGAGGGTCCGATGAAATCGTTCGATGGTTTCGTTTTAATCAGGATTCGCTGGGAGGCTCGCCATCTTGTTCCACACAGTGATGAGCTCAGTCCGTATCATCGCCGTGTCCACAATAAAAACACTCAAAACTAACTCAAAATCACTCATATAGTTCAATTCAAATAAAATAAATATACCTCTAGACGTTTTGTTTAGTTTTACATCAAAATCACTGTTAATTTCACCCAGAATTATCTCTGCCGATTTCTCCGTGCTTACATCTCCTCTCTCCGCGTGCTCTGACGTCATCCCCTCATTTGCGTTACTCTCTCCTGATAGGTCGTCAGTGAACTACACATCACATTCTCTTAAAGGCAACATAACATTCAAAATACAGCATACATTTTTCATATTCACAACATGAGAAAAATAATAACAAAAAGAAAACACTTTTGGATCATTAAAGGAAAAAGGTTTTAACTTTACAATTCTGAATTCAGTTATTAATTTACTTTTCTTTTAATTCAATTTACTTTTGGTTATATCTTTTAGTAACCACTCTGGCTTACTATTTATTTTTTTCCTTTCTTAATTTTTATTTGTAATCACTCTGGGTTACACCCTCCCCCGTTAACTCTATGCACGTCCCTGTGCATGCAACTAACAGGTTGTGTTAATACAGGTTTAGGTGAATCTGTAAAACTGCTTTCCGTGATAGAGTCAGTCACAGCTGTACTAAGACTCTGGAAAAGAGACTGTACTATGGAAATTAAAGGATTACCCAATTCAGGGTAAGTGAACATTTTTGGTTTCTGTCTAACTCTATTAGACTTTCTGATGAAACTTTCATCATTTTGCTCTTTTGTGGTTTCATGCTCACAGACTCTTTCTGTCTCCTCTACAGGTATGCTTTGATTAGTGAACGTGTCAGAAGCGACTGCAGGTACATTTTCATTAGCCTCAGGCTCCAAAATCTCTGGATCATCAACAGTTAAGTAATTCAAGGTAGGTATACTGTCAATTCTAGAATGCTCTGACTCAGGTAAGCATTCGGCAGCAGAGTCTGCCAAAACAGGCAAGTCATCAGTTGAAATGTTATCAACAGAGTCCTGAACAACAGGATTCGAGGGAACGTCATTCTGTAACCTTTTTTCAGTTTCATAGACCTCAATAAACCTGGTGTTCGTGCAGACTAGAGGATCTCGGTACGGCAGTTCTAAAGGAATATCGTCATCAGAGTCAGAATTTGTCTGCTCTTGTACCTCAGTACTAGGATTTCTACGAGTTGGCGGACGTTTTCGAGTCCTGGGCAATTCAACTACCTCCTCAGGTAACTGCAACAATTCACAAGGTAGTAAAAGGTCTCTGTGAAGCGTTCTCAACGGACTATCTTTACCTTCTGGCTTAACAGTATACACAGGAAGATCACCTGCCCTGCTTACAACAACATAAACAAGTGATTCCCACTTGTATGCTAGTTTATGTTTCCCTCTTAGGCGTACATTTCTGACTAGAACCTTATCTCCAATGTCCAGAGTGGATTCAAGAACATGTTTATCAAAACGAGCTTTGTTTCTCTCTCCAACTTTAGCAGAATTTCTCATTGCTAAGTCATATGTTCCCTGCAACCTAGACTTCAAATCACTGACATACTGTGAATGCGTCTTAAACTGCTCTCTGTTCTGAGGAACATCAAAAACCACATCGACAGGCAAACGCGGCTGCCTTCCAAACATTAATTCATATGGGGTAAACCCAGTAGAATCGTGTTTGGTACAGTTATATGCGTGTACGAGGGGTTTTACAAAACTACTCCAATGCACCTTTTCACACTCTTTCAGCGTACCAAGCATACTTAAGAGAGTACGGTTGAATCTTTCAACTGGATTTCCCCTGGGGTGGTAAGGGGTTGTCCTGATCTTTTGAATTCCCATCAGTTCACAAAGCTCTTTGATAGTCTTTGATTCAAAATCAGCTCCTTGGTCGCTATGCAACTTCTCGGGGATCCCATAATGGACTATGAAATTCTCCCAAAGAGCTTTAGCCACAGTACGCGACTTCTGGTTGGTAGTAGGAACAGCAAACGCATACTTGGTGAAAAAATCCGTGATAACCAGCACATCCTTGGTGTTTTTGGAATCTGGTTCAATAGACAAAAAGTCCATGCATACCAGCTCAAGAGGTCGAGTCACATGAATGTTAACTAAAGGAGCAGCTTTCTCAGGTAAGGACTTACGACACACACATCTAGGGCATGTTTTGATCCTTTTCTCCACATCTGCAAACATTCTAGGCCAATAGAACCTCGATCTTGCAAGATCCAGTGTGCGTTCTATGCCCAAATGTCCCATTTCATCATGTAGACATTGCAATCTAGGAGCAGTGATTCGCCAAACCTCCCTTATTGTAGTCGCACACATTTCTTCTGATTTTATTTTGCAGTAACGAGTAACGAAGATGCTTAGTGGAAATATAGCGGAGTAAAAGTATACATTTTATCTAGGAAATGTAGTGGAGTAAAAGTGAAAGTTGACATAAATTTAAATAACGAAGTAAAGTACAGATACGTGAAATTTCTACTTAAGTACAGTAACGAAGTATTTGTACTCCGTTACATTACAACACTGATTATCAGGATGAATTTCCTTATAAACATCAATCCAACATACATTGTTTACGTCTGAACAAAATGATTTTTGACAATCTTGGTGGCGCCCCTGGTGTTTGGTTTTTTTTATAAATGTAAAATAATTCTTCTAAGTCAGTTCAGTTGAGCTGGTGCTCCTTTGAATTAGTTTCAACATCAAATACAGTTCACAAGATATTTTATACTCAACTTCCACTTTTTCCTTTAAGAATAAACTATTTAATTTCATTGAGACAAACATCTCACAAGTATATTTACAACTACTTGCCAACATCTGGCCCTCGTGAACTGATGGCAAATATCGTAATGTGTTTGGAATGAGACTTCAGTGTGATTTCCTACTGATAAAATACGTGTCTGTTGTTGACGCCACAGGTTTCCCATTGAAAGCAATAGAGTTCCCAATTCGTCCATAGAGTGACGCCGGGGGCGCATGACCATGCTTCAGTGTTTGACACCTTGGGAGTGAGTGAGAATGGGTTGAAAACCATGATATTTATGGTTTTTTTTTTGTTTGTTTGTTTTTTTACCACCACGAGTGGAGCATCAACTTGGATGATGCGACGAAAGCCCCAGAAAAACGGCGCCAGTGTCTCACCACACACCAGTCTTTTTTTATTTTTCATTGTCATCATTGTTGAGGTTTGTACAATGAGTGTTGATGTCTAAGTGTGACTCAATTTTTATGCAAAAGATGTTGTAGAATTTTTTTGAAGATTTCACACAGATCTCTTTATGTTAATGCATTACAGTGATCTTTCGCACCAGCAGAAGTTTTTTTATAAAAAAAAATAATTAATATTCATTAATGCTTAATTTTCATAATTGTTATAATAATAATTTCATAATTGTCAGTCATGAAACTACAGAAAAAGCAGTTGTTTAAAACTTTGGTTTCATGTCTTGCTGTTAATATTTCCTTTTTACAAAATCTGCTGACTTTACTTCACGAGTTCACACTTACATACAATTAGAGGGAGTAAAGTTTAATGTGTATTTGGCGTGCTGTCCGGGGGGAGTTCGGCCCGAACCCAGAGTACTCTCCCCGTATGTAAATGGTTAGGACTAGAAGTGTGGAGAAGGGCTGGTGGAGGGATGCTGCTAATCTGTCAAGGAAGTGAGGTGAGACTGCTGAATATATATATATATATATACACCTCTTATTGATGACTGCTGAGTGCTCTCCACTCATGTTTATTATCTGAACGTGCTCCTCCTGAACTTTGTTAATAAAACATCATATGTTAGAGTAGATGTGGCATACCACAAATTCATGTTGTGATGTACTGTATATATGTATTTTATTAGTAAACATTTTGTGTGTGTGTGTTTAGGTTTTTTATAAATGTAAAATAATTCTTCTAAGTCAGTTCAGTTGAGCTGGTGCTCCTTTGAATTAGTTTCAACATCAAATACAGTTTCACAAGATATTTTATACTCAACTTCCACTTTTTCCTTTAAGAATAAACTATTTCATTGAGACAAACACAATGCTCACAATCACTTTTTAAACAAGTCATTTTTAATTGCATGACTAGTACAAAACACAGGACTGATTAGAAGAAAGTTGCCAAACCACCAAACCACCAAGATCCCATGAAATCAACTAATGTGACTTGAGCTTTACTTTTTTATTTTATTTTAAAGCGATCTTCTACTTTTTGACTGCAAGTACATTGGATTGAACAGACTGTGTCAAAAATATTGAGTTGTTTCTGGAAGTGACTACATTTTAGCCACATATTAAAATGTATTTTGATTTCATGGGGTCTTTAAAACATGTATATATACATATATATATATATATATGTATATATACTGTATATATACATATATATATATATATATATATATATATATATATATATATATATATATATATATATATGTATATATACTGTATATATATATATATATATATATATATATATATATATATATATATATATATATATATTGTTTTATGGTGTGTAATTTAACCCCTTGTTTGGGTCTTAAATATAGACACCTTCTACCTTATTTTGTTTATTCTCAGGTTAGGTAAAGTCAGTCGAATTTGTTCTAAACAATAAGTATATCAATTTCCATACTTACAATTCAGTCGAAAGACTGCTCCGTGGTTTAGTTCAGCTCAATCTTTTGTAAAACAGAAGTGTCACCGGCCCACCGGTGGGCCCAAAATCATTACGTATTTAAAACAGTAATATCCTATAATAAACATAAACTAATCTTGACAAACTATATATCATTTGAAAGCTTACAAACTCTAGTTTTCATATTTGGTGAATGATTTTCAAAATAAATTAGAGAGGAGCTGTAATTTATCAATTTGCAACAAGAATATTGTCATATTCCTAAGGCGTGTTCAGACCTTTATTTTGAAATAGCAATGAACATGAAAAATCATGAAAGAATGGTTGAAACCTCAGTTTGTTTTCATGCCAAGAGTTCAAAAGATATCATCCATTCAATTATTTTAGAAAAAAAGATATTAAAATGTTTTTAATAACACATATGGAAATTGAGGCGCCCTTATATGGGCAGTAATGGAGTCTGGTTGTCACCTAGTGAAAATGTTTGGTACTGCGCCCAAACAAAATCTCACTGAAAGCTCATTTTTTGAGATATCAACCTAACATTTGAAACACAACTTGTTCAGATTTTTGGCTTTGATTTTCTAGCAGTTTTAGAGTCGGCCAGGTTTTAAAAATATATATTTTATATAAACTATGAATAATTAAATTTTTTACATTGTACATTTTCATAAACTCAAACTTCTATAACTTTTTTTTTGTTTCACTTTCACTTGTTTCACTTCAACAAAAATCTGCCAAATGTCTTCTTTAAAACAAGACCAATTTTACGTCATTCTTTAATTACAACCATTTAAAGTCGAAATGTGCATTTTCATGTATATTAAAAAAAAAGGGGGGTGACACTTAAAGGGTTAAGGCAGGCGAGCTTCTTAATTTCAATTATATATATATTTTATTAAATACAGGTTAACTAGTTTACATATACTAATATATAAAATAAAAATAAAAGTAAATCAAAACCAAATAATTTGCAAGATTTCATCTAACACCGGAGAGGCCGTCCTTGGTGAAACAGCGTCTGACTTTGACATTCATGACAGTACTTTTTATAGTCCACACGCCCTCCGCACAGATTCAGTCCTTTACAGACAATCTGTCCAATCCGAAGTCTTGAACTGTCCTCCGTTCTGGAAACCCCCTTGTAACTCCATATATAAAGCTCTTTCCTTTGTTCTCCTTTGCTTGCTGCTCTGGACCCTCTGCCTCTCTCCTGCGTCTCATGCTCCTCATCAAAAGGGGTAATACTTGCCATTTCTACTTTGCTAAGATACATGTTTTCTACTACTTAGTGTGATTACTACCTACTGTAGTTTATTCTTTCATTTGATTAAATGCTTAAACATCGAATATAGTATAGTCATTTCTTTCATGCATTATCATAATAAAAAAACTTTTACAAAACAAGTTGCAGTGTTTTTCTTAATAAACCAGATTCATAATAAAAAACTTTTACAAATACAAGTTGTGTCTTTCTTAGTAAACCAGATTCATAAAAACTTTTACAAATACAAGTTGTGTCTTTCTTAATAAACCAGATTCATAATAAAAACTTTTATAACAGAAGTTGCAGTGTTTTTCTTATACAACACTCTCTCTTACAAAGTTACAATTGTGGTTATATCATATATAAGCCTATACATATGAGGCATTAGTTATCACCAAATAAATTGCATATATTCCACTTACAAGGTTACAATTGTGGTTTACTGACCCATTAAGTACTTCATGTACCAAAAGACATAATTAGAATAGAATAATTGCATATTACACAACAATATATATATATATATTGTTAAGTAAACATGCAATTTATTCTATTAGAACGCCTCATATATATGTGCTGATATGATATTAATCACCATTGTAGTTTTAGAAGTGAAATATATATATGCAATTTATTCTGTATTAATCGGTGACCTTCATATATAAAGTATGTATGTTATTAACCACATTTATAACCTAGTAAAATAGTGTGTTATATAAGAAAAGACACTGTAACTTGTTTTGTAAAAGTCTTTTATTTGTGAATCTGGATTATTAAGAAGAGACAATGCAACTTGTTTGGTAAAAGCCTTTATTGTGAAATTGTTTTATTAAGAAAGACAATGGAGATGGTTTTGTAAAGGTCTTTATTATTGAACTGTTGTGTTCAGAGAGACACTGCAACTTGTTTTTGTAATAAACTTTTTATTGTAATAATGCGTGCAAGAAACGACAATAATGTGCTCATGTTTAAGCATTTAATCAATAGATAGAAGTAACATTAAGTAGTGAAAAGCATGTAACTTAGCAAAGTAGAAATGGCAAGCATTACCCGTTTGATGAGGAGCATGAGACGCAGGAGAGAGGCAGAGGGTCCAGAGCAGCAAGCAAAAGAGAACAAAGGAAAGAGCTTTATATATGGAGTTTACAAGGGGGTTTCCAGAACGGAGGACAGTTCAACACTTCGGATTGGACAGATTGTCTGTAAAGGACTGAATCTGTGTGGAGGGCGTGTGGACTATAAAAAGTATTGTAAGGAATGTCAAAGTCAGACACTGTTTCACCAAGGACGGCCTCTCCGGTGTTAGATGCCTTGCCATTGCGCCTCATGAAGATGAAAGCTTGTAAATTATTTGGTTTTGATTTACTTTTATTTTTATTTTATATATTAGTACCTTTTATGTAAACTAGTTAACCTGTATTTAATAAAAATTACATTTAATTGAAATTAAGAAGCTTGCCTGCCTTAAGTCTCTGTTTTACCAAAGATTGAGCTGAACTAAACCACGGAGCAGTCTTTCGACTGAATTGTAAGTATGGAAATTTATATACTTATTGTTTAGAACGAATTCGACTGACTTTACCTAACCTGAGAATAAACAAAATAAGGTAGAAGGTGTCTATATTTAAGACCCAAACAAGGGGTTAAATTAAGCACCATAAAACAATATATATATATATATAGAGAGAGAGAGAGAGAGAGAGAGAGAGAGAGAGAGAGAGAGAGAGAGAGAAATATCGGTGCACAAAAGTATTTTAAAATCTGATATTAAAAAGACTCATACGATAATCTTCAGTAATAGAAATTATCATTGTAAATTGTAAATTGATATAAGCACTGATAAAAACAGTACAAGAAGTGTTTGCCAGTTATGAAAGAACACAAACATATCCTTCACTCCTCAGATCTGCTGCAGATGAAGTTGAGTTTGTGGTGTTCAGGACGGCTGATCCAGCGCTGATCTCCTCCAGACTGAACTGCTCCAGATCTCACTCCAGACTCACAGTCCTCGTCTCCTGTGCCGTTCCCTGGAGCCCAGTTCTGATAGCACACGGTCTCTCCGCTCACCCAGTACCAGATGCCCAATATACGGGAGTGACGTAAACCCAACCACACCGCCTCAGTAGACGCACGTTTAACCACATTCATCACACGACGCTGCATCTCCTCTGAATGAACCGAGACCAGATCCGTATAATTCTGTCTGCAGTATCTCAGAGCTTCAGGCCACGTCAGAGTCTCGTTGATCAGAATCAGTTTATCTGGACACAAAACAAACCACAAGCAAAAACTAGAGAGAGACTGATCAAAAACAACATGCAGAACAAAAACTGTGGAGGAATCTGTCATGTCAGACATGTAGCGTGAACTTTAAGATATCTGGAGGTGATGGATGGATTGTGTGTGTTTGTGAGGATCTGCTCACCTTCATGACACACAAAAGGAAGTGGGCCGTCGCAAGAGCCGTCATACCATTTACCCAGAGTGAACCGGTTATTCGGATTGAGCACTATACAGTTTTCATTTCCTCCAGCATTATTAGGTTCACCAGAAGCCCAGTCTCTGAATGAGGAGTTACTCTGATCTGACCACTGCCATGGGTCTCTGAACAGACCAATCCAGACATCATTAGATCTGTGACTATCATTGATGAACTTCTGAATCTGTTGATTCTCATTCTGGTTCCTCACACTGACCAGATCAATGTGATTCTGTCTGCAGTAACTCTGAGCATCTCTCCAGTTCTTCATCTGATTGACAAAGACGAGTCCTGGGTTCACTTTAAGAAAAACAAAAATTTGGAAAAAGATTCATAAATCAGTTTGTTCATTATTCTTACTTCGGTTTATAGTTTGCATGTGAATAAGCGCAGCGGTGGAAGCATCAGAAACACGTTCAAAGACTGTTTCTACAGCTTATGATATATTAAATATTCACAAAATATTTATAATGATTTTGCTGATTTAATATGAAGTAACATTTGTGAATTTTCCTGATAATTTTAATGCAACTATTTATTTCTCCATCATGTTTTTTGACACGGTTTTCTGGGATTCTGGATTCAGACACACAGAGCTGAATGAGAGAAACATCAAACAGATGAAGATGTTAAACTGCAGGTTAAAATGTTTGTTAACTAGTCCTTAGAAATAAGTCAGTAAATATTGAATCCAAAAATGTTATATTGTAAAGTACCAAAATATATAAATTAATATTGTTGCAATATAATTTTTAGTGTTTGTCTTGTAGTCTGTTTGGTTTTTCACGTTGTAATGGACAATGTGTCTATGTGAGTTCAGTTAAAGGGATACTTCAGGATTTAGCATTAAGCTTTGTATCAGTAGAAAACCTGTAGTATTTTCAAATTACCGTGCTTTTGTGCTGCAAAGTCACGAGGCTCCACCTGAGAGCGACATTTCATTCACTTCACCCACACCTCAAACTCGACGTCAATGCAGAAAGGGTCACAATAAGAAGCCTGTAACTAATAATGCTGCAGATGCGCTTTCTGGTTTACTAAAGCATATGACTGTCTAAAAATATTGTTTTGAATAAAGAGTTTTCTGTCCATTGCTGCTTCTCTCAAGTCACATGAGAGAGCAGTGACAAGGGTCTGTGTCCACACATACAAAGGAGCTATTGTATCTTCGGAGGGACAGCCACTGACTGGACAGTCAGGCGGGTACAGAAATAGACTACACTAGCTGGGATCAGCAGTTGTACATGTGATGTTGAAATCATGTGTGCCTTACAGTAAATATGATGAAGATACCTCAATTCGGACTATAAAAGAAGAGACCTGGACAGGACTCAGAGCTCTTCCTTGCAATCTCCAATCCGGAACGCCAGCAGTTTGCGGATGCAAGAAGCTTTAAGCCTAGCTAATATTTCTCTGTTAGTTTAGTACTCTATTATAATCTGTAATTATTATATTATTATTATTTATTATTATTATTATTTTAATAAATATTGTTAAACATTTTTTACAATCATCTGACTGGAACTTGGATTTTTGAGTACGCGTCACCTTCTTCCCCCTGGATCAGGAAGGTCCTAGCTGGAGGAAAACTACAAGAGGGTGAGCATTCTTTTCTGATAAGAAAATGTATGCACTGTAAGATTTGATTGTTTACAATGCCTAGCCAAAGAGGCAGCTTACGACAGGGTTATTGTTGTATAGCGAACACGGTTGAAGAGTACCTAAACAGGTAAACTTATACTACGAAGGGGACATTTATTATATTTATAATCCTTATTATCTTTATTAATAAAATACGAATTTGTAGAGACTGATCGCCTAACTCTTAAAAGCACGACTAAAAGATAGGCTCTTTAGTTACCGCGGGATTATTTATATGTCCTGTAAAGGATGTATGGTAATTTGGAATGGTATTAATCGTGATTAACTTTTACACTTTCCTCCCTCATGTCCCCCTGAGATGAGAGATTTATGTATTTTTTGTCTGGAAAAAATCCTCCAATGACGCAAAAATCGTCGTTTTGCGTCATCAGAGGATTTTTAGGCCAGAGGCTAAAGACTAGAGCCAGTAGTAGGGGCTGTCCCGCATGTTTTCAACCTGCCCATAGAGGGTGGGATCTCACTCACAGAATGTACACAGTGTCAGCCACATTTTTTTGGACGCTAAGCTATCAGGCTCTTGTTCTGTGGAGAAAGCTGAGTAGTAGGACAAAGCTGAGTAGTAGGGGTTACCATCCTCTTTTTCCCGGACATGTCCGGCCGTTGAGATCGTCCAAAAAGTCCGGGATTCAGCTTTTGCTTTCTGCAGACGCTATTCATTGTTTACATGCACACCTTTTGTTTCAATCTAACTGAATTCATTCCGATTGGTGAATCATCTGAGTGTTTACATGAACACTAAACAAGTGATCGGTTGATGACCACTGCTAAGAAAATTCCCACTCCTCCGTGAGAGATACGAGACCGGTGCGTCTCACAGGTGTCGCTCATCAGTAATCACGCCATCGGCCTCACGTCGTTCTCCCGCGGCCCTCAGCCTCGTCCTGCTCGCCACAGTAAACATGATGAATGGCGACTGTAGAACGCAAAAGCCGAATCCCGGACATTTTGGGCGATCTCGAAATCCCGGGTAGACTCGTCACGGAGACTCACTAGTAGCCTAGCCTTGTTGTTTTCAACTGCGCTCTCTTACCGGTAGGCGTGGCTTGGGAGTGGCCTCCTAGGGCAGCAAAGCAAGTGCATTCTGGGAGTTGTTGTATTTCATCCACATAAGCCAAAAATACATTTTTTGCCCAACTAGGCTCTTTCTTACAAGAAAATGACATCTATGAAAAGTTTCAGTCTGGATTCAGGCCGCACCATAGCACTGAAACTGCGCTCGTTAAAATCACAAATGATTTACTTTTAGCTTCTGACCAAGGCTGTATCTCAATACTAGTTTTACTTGATCTTAGTGCTGCGTTCGATACTATAGATCACACAATACTCTTAGATCGACTACAAAATTATACTGGTGTTCAAGGACAAGCATTAAGCTGGTTCAGATCATACTTATCTGACCGATACCATTTTGTCTATTTAAATGGAGAAAAATCGATCATAACTCCAGTAAACTATGGAGTGCCGCAGGGATCTGTGTTAGGCCCTCTATTATTCTCAATATATATGCTGCCACTTGGAAATATTATAAGGAAACATGGAATTAGTTTCCATTGTTATGCTGATGACACTCAAATATATATTTCATCACGGCCGGATGAAAACGCGAAATTATCCAAATTGACAGAGTGTGTTAAAGATATAAATGATTGGATGACGCGCAATTTTCTTTTATTAAATCCAGACAAGACAGAGGTAATACTTATCGGTTCAAAAAACCACCCACAAAACCTCTCACAATACAACTTTAACATAGTAGGATGTCCTGTTACTTTATCCTCTACAGTAAAAGACCTGGGTGTTATACTTGACTGCAACCTGTCTTTTGAAAATCATATTTCATATGTTACAAAAACAGCCTTTTTCCACCTTAGAAACATTGCTAAGCTACGTAACATGCTATCTGTTTCTGATGCAGAAAAGTTAGTTCATGCGTTCATGACCTCGAGACTAGATTACTGTAATGCTTTATTAGCTGGTTGTCCTGCATCCTCAATAAACAAGCTACAGTTAGTCCAAAATGCCGCCGCTAGAATTCTTACTAGATCAAGAAAATTTGACACCAATTTTATCATCACTACATTGGTTACCTATAAAGTTCCGTATTAATTATAAGGTATTGCTACTGACTTATAAAGCCCTAAACGGCTTAGCTCCAGTTTATTTAACGGATCTTCTATCGCCCTATAATCCATCGCGCTCTTTAAGATCACTAAATTCGAGGCTTTTGGTCATACCTAGGATATCCAGATCATCCAAAGGAGGGAGAGCATTTTCACATTTAGCTCCAAAACTCTGGAATAGCCTTCCTGATACTGTTCGTTGCTCAGACTCGCTCTCCCAGTTTAAAACTAGATTAAAGACGCATCTCTTCAGCCAGGAATTTATATAATATTTTTAATCTTACAGTTAAATCCGGTCTCTAGTTCATAAACGCCAGAGGAGAACTGGCCCCCGACTGAGCCTGGGTTCTCCCAAGGTTTTTTTTTCTCCATTAGGTCACCTGATGGAGTTTTTCGGTTCCTTGCCACTGTTGCCTTTGGCTTGCTCAGTTGGGGATACTTAATTTAATCAATCAATCAACAATACTATTGATCAGCATTACCAAACGTGGACGTTTTACACTAGAAACAAACACTGATGTACTATTTTATTTAATACTGTGAAGCTGCTTTGATACAATCTGCATTGTGAAAAGCGCTATATAAATAAAGTTGACTTGACTTGACTTGACATTTTCTGGCTTTTCTCAGTCTAGAAAGCTCAAAATTCAAAAATAATTTCACATTTCTTCTACATAAATGACCCATTTTAAATACACATTTATCTTTCCATAGGTGAAGTATCCCTTTAAAGTTCCTCTAAGAATGACGTTTCTACGGGTTTCTGTTGAGATCCTGAAAGCTGAACGAATCAAGCGATATCACGCAGATCAAGGCGCTAAGATGATTTATCAAAAATACTAAGGGTAAGTGTAACTATTAAGCCCACCAAAATTGTATTTTTTTTATAGATATTGGCATGGTTTATAATAAAAAAAAAACATTTGTTAAAATGCAAGATTTATCTCTCATTTGAAAATGTATTAATCAGTTGATGTACATTTTAGAATATAAAATTAAGATATTTTAGGAATAAAGTCAGAAGTCTGGCATGTTAATTGGTACTTTGGCACCATTTAAGCCCGCAAGTGTTCCAGATAACATCAATATATTTATCCAGTGACAGGGAAGGGTTAAAAAAATAATTTTGCTAATGTTTGACTAGAGCCCTGGGTGGGATGGAGTCAAGCTGGAAGTTTGACCGGTGTATCTCGGAGGCCAAGCCTCCTTGGGGCTCCATACTCTGGGCTTAGGGGGGACTCCTTGTGGGCCCCCACACCGGGAGTCTGTGTTATTGTTATTTCTAAGAGCTACGAACTGTGAGGGTGTGTCGAGCTAGAGAGCATGCTATCTTATGGCGGAAATTCTTTTTAGCGCCCTTGGAGCGGAATGAGGTATGAAGGAAAATGTGTGGAGTGTGTATTATTATCAGAAGAAATTTTGTTTAAGGAAAAGAGAATGTCATGACTTCATTTGTTAATGGATTAATTGCACATGTCATCAATATAAAACAATACAGTATATTCTTTCTGTGAACAATTATAATGTATTGTAGGTTATTTAATTTAAAGGAAGCATGTGATATTTTATTTGTCATAAAGGCTTAAAAAACATATTTCATATTGGTTATTAGTTAAAATGATTTGTATTGGGTGTAAACATGATTAATATGTGAACACGATTTATGTGCAAATTATTTGTGAAGCTACATAGAAGCATTTTGTATTTCTTTTGTAGTTTTCACAGTGTTCATGGTGCTCGTTGAGAGGAAGAAATAAATCGACACCCGTTTGAAACTCTCTGCGTCTTGATCAGTAAATCCAAGGGGCCGCTACACTCGGGAAGGAAGCCGAGTTGGGGCTCCAAACTCTGGGGTTAGGGGGGTCTCCTATAGTTGGCTCCCCATGCCTGGAGTATGTACACTGTTAAAAAAAAAACGTGAAATTTACGGTAAAAAACCGGCAGCTGTGGTTGCCAGTATTTTACCGTAAAAAATAAGGTAGCAACCTTTTATGTTTTACGTGATTTAAATTTACGGGCAAAAAAACACAATGTAATAAAAACCCTGTGAAATTTACGGTAAAAAACGTTAGCTTGGTTGCCAGTATTTTACCGTAAAAAATACAGTAGGAACCTTTTAGTTTTCACGGGACAACCGTTAGATTACATAAACCGATAAATGTTATCATTAAATTTCACTGAAGTATTAAAGTCTGCTTTATATCTTTGCAATATACTGAAAACCATCATAATAACACAAGTGGCAAACAAGAAAAAAAAAAAACCACGATGATTTAAGTATACCATTAGTTTTTCACAAACTGAGGTACATGGTAATATTGAGAAGGTGCACAGTGTCATACACACAAACACAAAACACCATCATGGTGACATACACACATGACTCCAAATAATGGCATAAACATTCATTAAACAATATATGATGTAATATAAACCAAAAACATATAATATAAACTGATAACAAAAACCAAGAAGAAACATAATTATTTAAATTAAATAGCATCAAATGTGAAGTGTCACACAGGGAATTCTGGGAATGTCCATTTAGAGAAACAACAGGAACAGAAAAAAGAGACGAGCAGAAACACAAGAACTACAACTGACTTCAGCCACAGCCTTAGATGAAATCAACTGAAGATAAAAGAAGACATTAAATCTGTGAAGATCTCAGCAGAGGAGGATTAAACAACTCCACAAACAGCATTACCAGCTTCACTTATTACTAACCAGACTGACTTTATTTCTGTCAGACGTCTACAGTTCTGTTTGAGAATTAACAGAGGTTTAGATGTTGATGATTTATTGTTTCATTTGAAGTCACCATGATGGAGATCAGTGACTGCTTTAGTTGGGCTCTTGACTTTCTAACATTAGTTTTTCTCTGACTGCTGTAACTCTGTGTTTATAAGACATGTTGATTATGGCTAGGAAATCAGAGAGAAAATGAATCGTGTGATGGCAGTTGTGAATCAATGATGGCACACACAGATGTCACTGAACTCATTAAAATTCTTCTTTCTGACTTCGGTTTATGTTGTTGGTTAGTGAATCTGCATAAATGCCCAGACTTTTTGATATAATATAAAGGATTTTTTAAAAGTTGTTTTAAAAAAAAAATCATTCCTAACATTCCTTTTTCAGATCACAGCATGATTATGTCAAAACATAACCAACACTAGAAGATAACATTTTACTTTGTTCATTTAACTGTTATAATTTAATAACAGCAGACAAACAACAGTAAATATTAAAGTAAACATATAATGGTCTAGAGCCCAACTAAAGCAAACACCCATCACCTTAATGGTAACTTACAATTTGTGATTTTCTTCTTCAGTGATTCTGCTTGTTAACATCAGGTGTCTTCAATAATGCTCAATCATCACTAAATTAATCACTTAATTATCTCCTCAGCCCTAAATGCTGCTTCATCTGAAAGCAGGTGATGGTGATTTACTACTAATCAAGGAACCGGCTTTACTGACGAGATGCGCATAACCATATCGCGATTTAAATCGCCCAGCCCTAATTGAGCCTCCAATCAAAACTCATCAGTATCTCCCAGCATGCATTGCAGCAGGAATACATTATGCTGAATTGCCTTAGTATTTTCTTTTATTATTATATCTGCTTTTATTTTTGATGTTGTTTTTGTTGCAGCTTTTTAGTAGCTTGTTTTGTGATGTTCAGAGTTTTATCTGATTATTGTGTTGATTGTCACCGTTGTTGAGATTCATACGCTGAATCTTGATGTCTGTGTTGGTCTAAATCAAGCAGTAGTTTTAATCCTTTTTTCTACACCATGTATTTTTAAAGTTCTTCAGATTATCTGTTGCTCATTTACAGAAATATTATACTCAATAATATGAAAGATTTATTTGTAATATTATAATCAATATTATCACTTCGCTCAAAGTGAGAGATAAGACTCTTTATGAGGTCAGTGAATCAGTGAATATGACGATTTTCTCATCATTAACCTGCCATAACCTGGTCACATTTTTTCTCTGATTTTCATGCCATAACATTTGTGTTATATAACCACACAGTTAAGGCAGTCAGAGTAAATCTAAAGTTAAAAAGTCAGAGAGCCCAACTAAAGCAAACACTCATCTCCATAATGGTAACTTCAAACTTTATCATTTTCAATAAAACATCAACGTCTAAACCTCTGGTAATTCTAAATAATTAGATTACAGGAAACCACAGCTGGCAGGTTTTTATTTTTTATTTTTTATATAAAAGTTCAGTTCAATGTTCAATGCCATAAAACCTAAAATATTACTACCGTATTTTACCGTATAAACTTTAGTTCAGTGCCGTAAAAGCAAAAACAATTCTACCGTATTTTTTACGGTAAAGTACTGGCAACCACAGCTGCCAGTTTTTTTCCGTAATATTTAGATCACTGCCGTAAAACCTAAAATATTACTACCGTATTTTTTACGGTAAATCGCTTTCAACCAGCTGCCAGTTTTTTACCGTAAACTTTAGTTCAATGCCGTAAAACATAAATATTTATACCGTTTTTTTTACGGTAAAGTACTGGCAACCAGCTGGCAGTTTTTCACCGTAATTTTTAGTTCGATGATGTAAAACTTTGTAAAATTAGTAAACATTTGCTACCGTATTTTTTACGGTAAGGTACGGTAAATGCAACGGTAATTTTTTTTTTTACAGTGTACTTCCAAAATCCGTACATTTAACAGTATATTAATGTACAATTACATGAAATGTCCCGTGAGAGCTATTACAGTTTTTCACTGTATATAGTAAGGGTGCATACCGTTAAGGAATTAACATTTTTTTTCCGTTGCTTTTTTACAGTTTTTTACTGTTAAAATTACGAACATTTTTAACAGTGTAGCCTTAAGTCGGCTTGGTTCCAGAGTTATGCCCGATCAAATTTCCACAGGAAGTGACCATATCTCGGGAAGAAAGCCCACTGGGTGACCCCTCCATGGCCGGAGTCCGGAGCCCCAAATCAGCTTGGGTCCCGAGTTTTGCCCGGTCAAAGCTGGACAGGAAGTGGCGGTATCTCGGAGCCGGACGGTCCCAGGGGCTCAGGACTGTGGGGAATGTACCTCTCCATGCCCAGAATCTCAAGCATTAACTCGGCTTGGCTCCCGAATTATGCCCGGTTATACATAAGGGGCTTTAGGACAAAATGGGGTCTATCTCATTTGAATGAATGTGTTTAATTTGTAGGCTTATCTAAATATTTTGTAAATTAAGGTAGTAAGTAAGGTAAGGTTAAAAGGTTAGTAAAGTAAAAGCACACAAAGACATGTTATCATTAAACATTTTCAGAAAATTTATCAAAGTTTGCAATTAGAGGGATTCCTCATTGAAACACATAAGGTGGGCTATAATGGTTCCACAGTGAGTAATGGTGAAAAAAAGATGTTTTCCTTTAAAAATGTAAGATATGTTTACAAATACATGCATGGAGCTTTAATATACTGTGGACTAGTATCATAGTAAGTTTCATTGTGCCCACATTGAGAAATGTTAAGTTTTTTTCATTCAAGGTTAGCTTGTGTTGGCTGTACTTTGCATGTGTTTTGTGGCACTGTACCATTTAAGCCCATCTTTTAAAAAAGTGAATTTATGAATATAATATTCTCTACAAAACAATTTATCATGTATTTATTTGTAAATTAATGTTAAATGAATCACAAAACATTTATTGTTTGCCGTTCACATGCTTAATTCTTTGGCAGTCTATCTTTCTGTAAGGCTAATGGTTTGACATAGAGATTAGCTTTGAACGTAAGCTAATAAAACTCATCTTTCAATTTAAAGGAAAATGATATAAAATGATAAAGTACTATTTGTTCATACACAAAAAACAATAAATGTATCTCTTATTTGACATAATAACAATGTAGTTACCAAAGAAATAGCTGAAAATTGCATGTACCCTGGGCTTACAGTTTTTCTTAAAAATGTCCTAAAATTTTAAAAACCATAATGCCATTTATCAAAAAGCACACACCCATTTCCCTAAACTTTTAACACTATTCCCCTGTTTTGACACATGAGTAAGATTTGTTGAACTGTCACTGCTAAACTCTACACACAAATCCCTTCGTTTCTCATTGCCTACACCATGTTGCCATTTATAAAGCACTAGCATTCAATATTGTTCACTCAAGTCAGCACAGCTTCAGCTCCGTTAGCACACAATTACTCAAGTGGAAACACTAAGAGTCAGAATTGATCACCAGTGGCGTTTTCTTGCGGAGGCCAAGGGAAGCCAGGCTTCCTCACTTTTTCAGAATATAATCGTCATTTAATAAACACTTTTGTTTTCATAGTTTACTACTCTTCTGTCATCTCCTCATCGTCTCTCATTCATTACTGAGCGTTTTATGATGTGTAAAACAGCGCCCCTATAAAAGTGACATGGTGAATGAGCGTTGAAAACATGGTACTGCACCCTGTGTCTGTGAGGAGGCCAGGCTGAGTTGGCATCCCTTGATAGAAAAAAAAAAAAGAATGATTAACCAATCAGGTGACGCTATGTCACGACACTGCTCCCCTGTGATTGGTCAGGACAGTGTCAAGGGAAGCCATGAACTTGTTGGCATCAGGCCAATCACATCACGTTATCATCGTCAATGAATGAATGAATGAAATAGCGGAAGATTTGTGGATTTGTGTTGACATCTTGTTTAGCTAGTTAGCTAAAATTATTAATTGTAATTATGGAGGGTGGAGATTTGGAGTATTTGATAAAAAAATCTTTTACTAAACTGCCTCTACAGCAGCAAGTCAGAATTAAATCCGATGGCAGGCCAACACCAAAACTAATGCTCCGCACTGAGTGGAAGAAAGGGTTTCGGACTTTCAATGAGGAGAATTACGTCCGTACTGAGTGGCTAGCTGGTAGCGCCAATCTGCAGCGGCTATTTTGCTGGCCCTGTCTTCTATTTGACAAAGATTTTTTTTACGTGATTAGTTCTTACTGTGTCTTGCGTGCTTTGATTAAGCAGCATGAGTGCACTTTGTTGTTTATTGTTGTGAATAACCGCTATTAATCCTCGCATGAGCGTCACACCGATTTAAGGGTGTAAAATAAATGAAAAAGGTTATCTTCTTGTTGCTTACCGTCCGTTTCCTATCTATCTGCGAATGTTTTAATGAAAAGACCATAAGATGTTTAAGAGGACTGACTGTGTGTGTGTGTGTGTGAGAGAGAGCGAGAGAGAGAGAGCACGTCTGGTCTGAACTGCCCATTTAGCGATGTGTTCTTTTTTTAATGTGATTATAGTTCTTCTTACTGTTTCTTGCGTGCTTTGATTAGGCAGCATGTGAGTGCACTTTGTTGTTTATTGTTGTGATTGTTTGTGAATAACCGCTATTGTATATCCTTACATGAGCGTCACACCGATTTAAGGGTGTATTAAATGAAAAAGGTTATCTTCTTGTTGCTTACCGTTGGCGTTTCCTATCTGCGAATTTTTTAATAAAAAACACCATGAAAGATGTTTAAGAGGACTGACTGTGTGTGTGTGTGTGTGTGTGTGTGTGTGTGTGTGTGTGTGTGTGAGAGAGAGAGAGAGAGAGAGAGAGAGAGAGAGAGAGAGAGAGAGAGAGAGAGAGAGAGAGAGAGAGAGAGAGAGAGAGAGAGAGAGAGAGAGAGAGAGAGAGAGAGAGAGAGAGAGAGAGAGAGAGAGAGGGAGAGAGAGAGAGAGAGAGAGAGAGAGAGAGAGAGAGAGAGAGAGAGAGAGAGAGAGAGAGAGAGAGAGAGCGCGTCCGTGCTCAAAGTGTTGGATGTAACAAGCGTAAGTCCCGGTAAGATGATGCTGGGCGCTCTAATAGTTCATCCAAATAGCAACATATAAATGGTAACATATGATTTTCTGCCCCCCACCCCTTAAAACACACAGCTTACACAGCAAAAACTCCAGTGTTAAATTAACACTCCTGGGAGTGTATATGAGTCCACACTCAAAAAGTGTAAAGTGTTAAAATATGAGTGTTAAATTAACACTCAAGAGTGTTAAAGTTAATGAGATAATTAAGTGATTAGTTTAGTGATGATTGATCATTATTGAAGACACCTGATGATAACAAGCAGAATCACTGAAGGAGAAAATCACAAATTGTAAGTTACCATTAATGTGATGGGTGTTTGCTTTAGTTGGGCTCTTGGCACTTTAAATTTTGCTTGTCTGCTGTTATTGATTTATAACAGTCAGATGAACAAAGAGATAATGTGATCTGATGGTGTTGGTTATGTTTTGACATAATCATGTTGTTATCAGTAAAACAAAACTTATTGAGATGGCTTAACTTGTTAATTACAGCAGCTCTGTGAATCTACAGCATATGATTTTCAGTATTTTTCATATAATCCAAAAATATTTCATAACCATTGCTCTGATCAAAAGACTTTCAAATGAATTCATTTAGAAACACAGACATCAATAATCAGCCTGTGAATCTCAACAATGGTGACAATAATAAAGCATGTTGCAGTGGCTGCCACCAATCACAACTCATTAATGGCTCCCATCATGCATTGCGGTATGAATAAATTATGATCTGAATTGCCTATGTAATTTACTTTTCTAATTGAATATTCTGCTCGTCACCATTGTTGAGATGCATAGACTGAATCTTGACATCTGTGTGTGCCTAAAAGAATGATTTTTTTTTTTTTCAAAACAACTTTTAAGAAATCCTTTGTATTATATCTAAAATTCACAGTTATGCTGTAATCAACAACATAAATCTAAGTCAGAAATAAGGATCTTAATGAGTTCAGTGATCAATTTCAAATGATGATTGTCGTAATATAACCAACACCATCAGATCACTTTTTCTCTTTGTTCATCTGGCAGTTATAAGATACAACAGCCAAACAAAATCTAAAGTTAATAATATAAGGGTCTAGAGCCCAACTAAAGCAAACACCCATCACCATAACGGTGGCTTACAATTTGTGATTTTCTCCTTCAGTGATTCGGCTTGTTAACATCAGGTGTCTTCAATAATGCTCAATCATCACTAAATTAATCACTTAATTAGCTCATTAACTTCAACACTCTTGAGAGTTAATTTAACACTCATATTTTAACACTTTACACTCTTGAGTGTGGACTCATATACACTCCCAGGAGTGTTAATTTAACACTGGAGTTTTTGCTGTGTAGAGGTTGTGTCTTAATTGGCTTCCTCAGAAATTTTCCCCACGCCACGCCACTGTTGATCACACAACAATCAGATCCTTCAATAGAAAGATAAAAGGACCAGAGTCAGTTCATTCAGTTTTGGAACAATGGATCCAGAAAGACATGAAGGAAGAGGTTGAGGACACTGGAGTGGAGGAGGAGAAGGAGGAGGAAGAAGAGGATGTGGAGGAGGAGAAAGAGGAGGAAGAGGAGGAGGTGGAGGTGGAGGAGGAGGAAGAGGAGGAGGTGGAGGAGGAGAAAGAGGTGGAGGAGGAGGAAGAGGATGAGGTGGAGGAGGAAGAGGAGGAGGTGGAGGAGGAGGAAGAGGAGGAAGAGGAAGAGGAGGAGGAGGAGGAAGAGGAGGAGGAGGAGGAGGAAGAGGAGGAGGAAGAGGAGGAGGAGGAGGAGGAAGAGGAGGAGGAGGAGGAGGAAGAGGAGGAGGAGGAGGAGGAAGAGGAGGAGGAGGAAGAGGAGGAGGAGGAGGAGGAAGAGGAGGAAGAGGAAGAGGAGGAGGAAGAGGAGGAGGAGGAGGAGGAGGAGGAGGAGGAGACAAGTATCGGATGAAATTCATGCCACTCTAATTGTCTTTGCCTCCTTATGTCTTTGTCCACTATGAAGGAGGCCAAACTTGAGGTGCATCACATACAGATAGAGATTTCTAAATGCTTCCATTTTGTAAAAAGGATGTGTTACAGTTACAGTAATCAGTACTTCTATTTTTCTAGGACACAGAGACGATGAAATGGAAGAAGCCTGCCAAATATTTCAGTTGAAAATATGGGGCGAATCATTTTGGTTCTGTGTGTGTGTGTTGTGCTGTGTAGTACATGAATGAATAAAAATGTGCCAATGTATCCATTGATCCATTGAGTCTTTTGTGTTCATTATGTGAAATGTTTGTGAGTGGGAGAACCACAAGCAACATAACTTGCCAGTTTTGGAAATGTTGTAATTTGGGATGACAATCTCCAAATCAAAATAACTATAATTTTTTTGTAACACTTGTAACAATTGAAGAAAATAAAATCACACTGAAAAGACTATGGAAGTAAAATAATGTCAAATGTTTTTGAAACAAAAAGCCTGTTGAATTGCACTTCTTGAAAAAAAATAGGCATTGCATTAACCATGCTTGCATTTTAATGCATTGTATTTTTAGGGCTTGCATTTTTATGGGCTGAAATTCAACATGGTTGAATATTTAAGCTGTGAATATTTCAATTAAAAACATTTCAAACACATTTTCATTATTAAAAATGCAATAATCCATATTCACCTTTCATATTTCACTTCCAAAATACTCAAACTGTTTAAAAATACAACCTATAATATTCAACAGGCAATTTTCGGTCCATTTTATTTCGCTTTGAAAATTCGCTTCCACAAATTCGGTGGTTCAAATTCGACAGAAAATATTACGTTGACATCCATGAACTGCAGGAAGAGCAGTAGATTACCGAGCGTACTCTCCATCTGCTGTTAGTCGGCTTCACCAGCAGGTGGTGCAAAAGCTCGTGTTGTTGACGAACACAGAGCAACAGTTAGAGCAAGCCATTCATTCATAAAACTCATCAATGCAAGTGTATTTGTGATTATTATGACGGCGGTTTTATGTTAAATTCAGTGTCTTCACAGTTACTTTCCCTGTGTAGCCTACAAGCATCTTTCTCTACCGTTAACAAGATTATAATGTTATTCCCCGATGCGGATATACAGATCCAATATTACATTTTTGAGGTTGACATATATTTCTCTTGGTTGTTTAGTTGCCTTAACTTTATATTGTGGCGATGTGCTGCATGCAAGCTATTAGGGTTTCCCTCAATACTTAAGGATTCACCAGCTGGACATATAAAACGCTTAACGTATAGCTTAATGGACTAATTACAGTGATATAAAAGACCAAACTCGTTTAATGCTGAGCGTTTCCCAGTGATAGACTGGCATAAAGTTGGCTTGACGTTGGACATTCGCACATTTAGGGACCGTCTCTAAAGTGTAGGCTATACGACTTTGGTATACACGTTTCTAACTTCAATAGCATTTGAATAGAACAACTTACAGTCATAAAACCAACTATAAAGTGTTCATGTAGTGTCAGGCATAATGCGCACCCTTTGGATTTTTTTATATTTATTCAATTAAAGTTTGCTATTGAAGTTAGAAACGTGTATGCTACCCACCCAGCACCAGACGTCATTAAGACGTTGTTTTTTGGGCTAAATCAAGTCGGCCCGTTATAGTCTTCATTTAGCCCAAAAATAGACGTTGAAAATTGGGCTTTGTTTGGTCCGTCTGATTTGGTCCAAATTTAGCCCAAACATAGACGTTGAAAATTGGGCTTTGTTTGGTCCGTCTGATTTGGTCCAAATTTAGCCCAAACATAGACGTTGAAAATTGGGCTTTGTTTGGTCCGTCTGATTTGGTCCAATTTTAGCCCAAAAAAAGACTTGAAAATTTGGCTTTGTTTATTTAACCCAAGACGCTCGTCTGTTTTGGACCACATATAGCCCTAATGTAGCATAAATACAATGAAAGTCTATTGTAGCAAGTGAAGAAATAGATTGTAGAAATAGTTTCAAAGTTACGTGTCACTGCACATGCCAGAAATACATTATTTGTAAGCACAAAACTACACGTTCGCAAACCATATTAATACCTACATGATTTGGCATAAATCCTGGCCAGTCAGATCCCAAACAAGCAAAAATCGTTTCCGCTGATCAAGAATGTGGAGACCACGGTGGACACAGCAGTAGCCTAGTATTGACATAATATCTCGTTATTTCGACAAAATAGGGGACATTCTAATCTGCATTAAGCCACATTAAGCGTTCTTATAATGGTTTTCTATGGGAGGAAAATGCTTAATGTGTAATTGTGTTCATATTCTGGGCTCATCTGATTTTTTTGTACATAGCATTATGATTTTAGTATCATAATAATGATTAATAAATGCACGCACAATTATCCGTGAACTTGATTTGAACAAATGCCTTTCAACTTGTGTGTGCAAAATTCAGAAAAATGAATGTGCAATTTGTACAAAGAGAGAGTATGTAGGCCTACTATACTGTTGTAGCCATTAAAAAAAGTGCATTTAGTTTCATATTTGTTAAAATATTATAGTTTTAGTTTTATTTTTATTTTCCATTTATGTTGATTATGAAAAGTGAACAGCACGAATGAGTAAGATAGGATGCGCAATATGAGACATGCGGGTCAGACATGATTTTGACCACTTCATCAAGTTTTGTTTTGTAGAAAACCTTTCTTTAAAGTGAATTTCGTTTTGTATAAATTGTATCTTAATTTTAATCAATTTTTCATCAACCATGCCTGGATTTAATTAATAAGAAGCAAATATAACAGACAATCACGGAGGCGCCCGCGCGGTCACTCATTGCACGTTAAGCGCATCTCAATCTAACTTAACGAAACTCAGTGTATGCCTCACACAGACATGAAAAATACATCAAATACACAAAGCTTGAAATGTCTTTAAACGAAATAAATCAAAACGAAAAAAGAAAAAGGCTACTCTATGATTATGTAATCCATTAGGCCTATGTGCATTTCTCTCTAGGCGCGTTCACACGGAGATGGCGATCGTCAACTTCATCTTTGCAGCCGAGTCGACACTATCAGAGAAAACACTTGTTTATTAATAAAAATCAATACACGCGTCACCGGATTTACAAATGCACATCTTGCTTGTTGCACGCACACATATTATGTCGAAATAATGAGATATTGTGTTGAAATAACATTATTGTTAATAATAGCCTATCTTATAGAATATTTGATTGAATGCTGAATGTTGCGCTTGTTCAATTTAATGAAATTAAAACTTTAATTGTGATCAATAACATAACTGAATATTAAATATTTAGTGGCCAAGTTTTGCGCAGCTCCCCCCGTCAATGATCTAGCACCCCCTCAGCACATGTTAAAAAATTCTCTGGTGCCATAAAGCTACGTAGGCAGTGTAAGGGGAGGATCCTCCCTTTTACAAATTAAGCACTGCGTAGACCCCGATAAACAACAGCACTAATATATTCACATATATGTGAATATTAATATATTCATATATATATGTGAAGCACTGTTAAATATATTGAAATACATTTTGTATATTTGAAATAGGCTACATTTAAAAAATACTTAAGCTTTGTTCCTCGTGTTACATCTGTAAATTTGTGTAGCCTATGAGAAAAATATGTTCATAATTATATCATGTAGTTTTTGCTATTTTATTTCTACACCACGTTTACCATTTCTAAAGGTAGACATATTATATTATAATGTAGCCTATTATATATATAAATGACTTCAAACATGTTTTACATTTTCAATGCTTTCATATTTTCATTCCATTTACAGTTTGCGATGGCCACAGGCCTACTATCCACTTAATAATACATCAGGTTTCAGGATATTTTAGCTGATTATCAAATAATTCACTCCATCAATCTAAATGTATGTAAATGCTGCGTGACTTCTACGTGTTTTAATGGGCGCGCGCGCTGAACATTCAAGCCGCATTTGAACTGGAGCGGAGGGCGTAACCATGGAAGCGAGACGGCAGCTCAACTGACAATCAGCGAAATGTACGTCTCTCACTGTTGTTTTAACTACTTTAAGGTAAGTTCAGTCCATAAAATTACACAAATAGTACATACAAATGTTTCTGAGACTTTCTTTCATGTAAATCACTCGCTTCCGTTGAATATTTACTTTATAGAAATGGTTTAGTGTCTTCGAAAAAGTCCGTTAGCATCTAGCTAACTAACTTAGAGGTAACGTTAGGTTAACTATAGACTTGAGCTGTAAGTGTGGGCTTGTAATCACATCTTATGTGTAGATGAGATATTTTGATAGTTTTGTAAAGGTTTTGCTGACAATTGGTCAATGGATGAATGGAAATAAGCTAATTTATTTAACCTAAAAGTACGCACTGTATGGTTAATTCATAGTTATCACGTGACGTCACACCATTACGCCCACCTGGAGGCTTTCCATTGCCCACCAGCCATTTTTATCAGGTTTGTAGTTAGTATTAATGTAGTAAAACAGTGTAATTAAAAGATCAAATTCAATATATACCGCTTATTCATGATGCATACTTTGTACAGGTAAGCAGATGAACACAGAACAAATTATAACATAATAATATTGTTTGTCTTCTCCCCTTTACAGTTTGTTTAGCTTCACAGAGTTTAGCTCCAAACCCAATTAAGCAGACCTGAGCAGCTGATCCAGGACCACCAGAAGCTCTGCAGGACTTTGGTCTGGACACCAGTGTTGTAAGTTCAGAACATATTGCAGGAGATCTCAACATTGTTCTCAAGGTCCACTTACATGCAGAGGTTTACTCCAACCTAGACCAGCACACCTGAACAAGCTAATCAAGGTGCATAACTCTGGGTGCATATCACTCAGGTCTCTAGCTCAGTAGTCAGTGGTTAAAGGCCGTCTTAATCATAAAATTCTTACAGTGCACTGAAACATTCGCTCCCTAAAAACTCACTATGTTATCGGAAGTTCTGAAGCTCAAAACTTTAATCACACAAGACAGTTCGCTACAAAATGACATGTGATAGGGGATTTTAACAAACCAAACCAATTCACAAACCAATATTATATTTCAGCATAAACATACGTCGCTAGACAGGTAATGTCTAATCAAGCAAACATTTACAATTTATCTATGACTGAAATCTTGCACAAATATAGAGGGAAAACTCAAGTGTATACTTCACATTTTGGTCAACCATTGTTTTTTTACATTTACATTTTGGTTATTGTTTTCTTTCTCACTTTAGATGCTGGAGAAAAAACAGCCAGGCTAAAGCATTCAAAGTGGAAACTTCTGTCGTGGCTCAATAATCCACACAGCAAAAACTCCAGTGTTAAATTAACACTCCTGGGAGTGTATATGAGTCCACACTCAAGAGTGTAAAGTGTTAAAATATGAGTGTTAAATTAACTCTCAAGAGTGTTGAAGTTAATGAGCTAATTAAGTGATTAATTTAGTGATGATTGAGCATTATTGAAGACACCTGATGTTAACAAGCCGAATCACTGAAGGAGAAAATCACAAATTGTAAGCCACCGTTATGGTGATGGGTGTTTGCTTTAGTTGGGCTCTAGACCCTTATATTATTAACTTTAGATTTTGTTTGGCTGTTGTATCTTATAACTGCCAGATGAACAAAGAGAAAAAGTGATCTGATGGTGTTGGTTATATTACGACAATCATCATTTGAAATTGATCACTGAACTCATTAAGATCCTTATTTCTGACTTAGATTTATGTTGTTGATTACAGCATAACTGTGAATTTTAGATATAATACAAAGGATTTCTTAAAAGTTGTTTTGAAAAAAAAAAAATCATTCTTTTAGGCACACACAGATGTCAAGATTCAGTCTATGCATCTCAACAATGGTGACGAGCAGAATATTCAATTAGAAAAGTAAATTACATAGGCAATTCAGATCATAATTTATTCATACCGCAATGCATGATGGGAGCCATTAATGAGTTGTGATTGGTGGCAGCCACTGCAACATGCTTTATTATTGTCACCATTGTTGAGATTCACAGGCTGATTATTGATGTCTGTGTTTCTAAATGAATTCATTTGAAAGTCTTTTGATCAGAGCAATGGTTATGAAATATTTTTGGATTATATGAAAAATACTGAAAATCATATGCTGTAGATTCACAGAGCTGCTGTAATTAACAAGTTAAGCCATCTCAATAAGTTTTGTTTTACTGATAACAACATGATTATGTCAAAACATAACCAACACCATCAGATCACATTGTCTCTTTGTTCATCTGACTGTTATAAATCAATAACAGCAGACAAGCAAAATTTAAAGTGCCAAGAGCCCAACTAAAGCAAACACCCATCACATTAATGGTAACTTACAATTTGTGATTTTCTCCTTCAGTGATTCTGCTTGTTATCATCAGGTGTCTTCAATAATGATCAATCATCACTAAACTAATCACTTAATTATCTCATTAACTTTAACACTCTTGAGTGTTAATTTAACACTCATATTTTAACACTTTACACTTTTGAGTGTGGACTCATATACACTCCCAGGAGTGTTAATTTAACACTGGAGTTTTTGCTGTGTAGAGAGAAGAGAAGAGAAGAGAAGAGAAGAGAAGAGAAGAGAAGAGAAGAGAAGAGAAGAGAAGAGAAGAGAAGAGAAGAGAGAAAGTGTTAGTATTGATCAAGTGTTGATTTTATGCCAGTATATCACGAAACGCTCTGCATGAAACTTTGCGCGTTACGTTCATATTCTTAGTCCATCGAGCCTATATAGTAGCCTACAGCCTACATCCCCAATAAGATGCTTGTAGGCTACACAGGGAAAGTAACTGTGAAGACACTGAATTTGACATAAAACCGCCGTCATAATAATCACAAATACACTTGCATTGCTGTTAAATGAGTTTTATGAATGAATGGCTTGCTCTAACTGTTGCTCTGTCTTCGTCAACAACACGAGCTTTTGCACCACCTGCTGGTGAAGCCGACTAACAGCAGATGGAGAGTACGCTCGGTAATCTACTGCTCTTCCTGCAGTTCATGGATGTCAACGTAATATTTTCTGTCGAATTTGAACCACCGAATTTGTGGAAGCGAATTTTCAAAGCGAAATAAAATGGACCGAAAATTGCCTGTTGAATATTATAGGTTGTATTTTTAAACAGTTTGAGTATTTTGGAAGTGAAATATGAAAGGTGAATATGGATTATTGCATTTTTAATAATGAAAATGTGTTTGAAATGTTTTTAATTGAAATATTCACAGCTTAAATATTCAACCATGTTGAATTTCAGCCCATAAAAATGCAAGCCCTAAAAATACAATGCATTAAAATGCAAGCATGGTTAATGCAATGCCTATTTTTTTTCAAGAAGTGCAATTCAACAGGCTTTTTGTTTCAAAAACATTTGACATTATTTTACTTCCATAAAAGACAAGCACTGAACTTTGTTCTCAGGACACAAGTTTTGTTCATAAATATCAAGATGGGGCAAGATGTCATGTCTATTATATGTTGAGATTTTATGGATTCATTAATTCATTACAGTTTATGTTGGTCAAAACAATGGTCTGATATTTTGAATGTATCACTAACAGTATAAATTTTGAGAAAAAATAAATAAAAAATTCTCTGGGCTTTCTAATGGCAGATTCCCACAGTTATCAACAACAAAACATCAGTGTTCAATATCGGTTTATTTTCTGTACAAAAGTTGGACAAATATCCATAATCTCACCTATATTTTTTACATTAAAAAGTAGAAGCATTTATTGCATTAACATTTTGTACAGTGTATGGTGTATATTTTTATGAACTATTGTTTATTGTGATTGTATGGAGCTGCACTTACTGTTAGATGAACTGCAGATGAAAGTCAGGCTGTTAATACATGGCCAATCATGCCATTCTCCATTTCTCATCATAGCACACTCATCTCTGCCAGGTGGTCCAGGTCTCCAGTTCAGATAGAGCGCAGGTTCACCTGAAGACCACTGCCATTCATCAACACTCGTCCTCGTCAGCCCAATCCGGATATCCCCAACACCTCCAACATTCACACTCTTCTTCAGCTCGTTCATGTCGTTCATGTTGTCAACGGTGGCCAGATCTGTGTAATTCTCTCTGCAGAATCTCTGAGCTTCAGTCCAGTTCTTCCTCTCGTTTATAAAGTGATACTGACGCTGAACACATTCAGATACGGAGCAGAGAGCTGTGAAAGAGAGCGTTTGATTTAATGCTTTTCATAACAGGGTCAAACCTGATAAAACTATAAACCATAAATAATACAACAAACACACTCACCAATGAGAAGAAGAATCAAATATAGAGTTTGGTCCATTTCTGAGGAAGAAACACATTGAAAAACTCAGAACATTCACAAATTCATTTTGGAGTAAAATCTGGCAATTTCAGAAACATGAATGAAACACATAATCGTTGAGACAATATTAACATCTGAAAGTGTAATTGTGTTTGAAGAATGAACATGTTCTTACTTTAGAGGTCGTGTGTTTCTGTCCTGAGTCTGATGTTTCTGTCTGCAGATTTAAACTACGTGATTATTATATCTGCTCTCATCCCTCATTCAGCTCATCACATCATTTGTGTATTTCTCTAAAACTTATTTTCATATTTGACTTCCTCCTTATTTGTGCATTGTCCACCTCTCTTTTTCTTTATTTGCATATTGACGTCAGTATCAGTAAATCTACAAGTTCTGTAGAATAAAGTCTTGGCAACAACATGGACTAATCAACAAACTATATACATGTAAACATTCATAATTTATATTTGAACATTCACAACTAAACAGCTGCTTTAATGCTATTGCTGGACTGTATAACTTGTGTATCATCCCTGTTCAATTTGATGTGTGTTTTTATTTCAGTCTGGACCACTTTTGTCAAATGTGACCCTGGACCACAAAACCAGTCACATGGGTCATTTTTTTTAAATTGAGATTTATACAGAATCTGAAAGCTGAATAAATAAGCTTTCCATTGATGTATGGTTTGTTAGGATAGGACAATATTTGGTCGAGATACGACTATTTTGAAATCTGGAATCTGAGGGTGCAAAAAAAAAATCGAAACATTGAGAAAATCGCCTTTAAAGTTCTCCATTTCCGTTCGCGATTGTGCTGCATTCACTCACAAAAATAAATATTTTATATATATGGAAGGAAATTTACAAAATATCCTCATGGAACATGATCTTTACTTAATATCCTAATGATTTTTGGCATAAAAGAAAAATCAATAATTTTGGCCATACAATGTATTGTTGGATATTGCCACAAATATACCCGTGCGACTTGTGACTGGTTTTGTGATCCAGGGTCACAAATGTATATTTATTATAATGATAATGCAGTTAGTGTTGGCAATATGGCTCTGTTCTGGGCAAATGCAGCCATTCCTACGAGCAGCAAGTCAAGTCCCCTTTACTGTAACAGAACAGATCCAGTAATCATGCATAAAAAACATAGGCCTAGTTAAAATTCACAAAATTGAACGAGTTGTTATAAATAAGCCGAAATACATGAGAAAGGACGATGTACATGTAACTTAGTGGTATCAATGAAGATGAGCACAAGACAGATCTCAGATTAGATCACAGATCTCCAGGCTAAAGGTGGAGCTGGGGATGGAGGAGGGAAGTTAAATCCAGTGTGAAGACATGCAACAGAAGAGTGGGGATTTAAAAGAGCCTGTGATGTGTGTGTCAAAACTCATCAGAAACAGTTGATTATCAGCTGATACAAGCTTTACTGACGTCGCCTGAACTGATGCAATGCTGGATTTCTATGATCATATTTAAAGGGATAGTTCCCCCAAAAGTGAAAATTACCCCATGATTTACTCACCATCAAGTCATCCTAGGTGTATATGACTTTCTTCTTTCAGATGAATACATTTGGAGTTATATTAAAAAAAAATTCCTGTCTTTTCCAAGCTTTATAATGGCAGTGAATGGAAAAAAGTGGGTTAATAAAGGCCTTCTGAAGTGAAGCGATACGTTTGTGTAAGAAAAATATCTCTGGCGGTTCAAACAAACAGGGCTGGGCAACAAACTCAAGCTCTCAGACATTTCTCTTTAAAAATTCTGGTTTTAAACTTCTAATTCGTGACCGGTGTTTTGTTTTGCTCTATCCGCTGTGCTGACGCGTGCGTCATTACGTTGTGTGTCAGGTCAAGTGTCACTCTTTCATAAATCGATGCATACGGCCGTCTGTCCGAAGCTAGTTATTTTAGCTGACAATGTTTTAAATATGGATATTTTTCTTGCACAAATGCATTGCTTCGCTACATAAGGCTTTATTTAAACCCCCAGAGACATATATGGATTACTTTATGATGGATGGATGCACTTTTTTGGGCTTCAAATTGTGGGCTTCCATTCACTGTCATTATAAAGCTGGGAAGAGCCAGGACATTTTTAATATAAATAATATATCTGAAAGAGGAAAGTCGTATACACCTAGCATGGCTAGAGGGGGAGTAAATCATGGGGTAAATTTCATTTTTGAGTGAACTATCCCTTTAACAAGTGTGAACAGCAACAACAACAAAAAAAAGATTTTTACAAAGCCGTTTTGAGCTTCATTTAAAACCCTGTTCAAATCACATTTCTGGAAATCTGTTTCAGTCTGACTGCTCTGATTGGATTTAACGTGGTTTGTCACTTTCTCACGTAAACATGTCAGACGCTGTTATAGGAAACATTCTGAAAGTCGCTACAGAAACAAGGTTGTGTTGTTGCAAAGTGACAGTCGAGCAGAAAATGACAATATAATGAAGACGTGATGAATTATGAGTCTGGCGGAGATGAACACACAGAATAAAGCCACACACACGTCCTACGTTTCTGTCGCTGCCTAAAGGTTGTTGGACTCTCATTATCTCACTGAAATAATATCATCATCTTCTGCTGCTGCTGTTTCAGAATAAACATGTCTTTATTTCCTCCGTCTAAATACTTGATTGTGATTGGCTGGAATGCGGACATTAAAACCTTGTTAGACTTTTTTAGAATTCATGTCTTTGTGAAAATTATTATTTTGTTTCATTTCATACCCCTGCTGTTTACTGTTTCTTTATTTGTTTATAAAACATGAACACATCTGCATGTAAACACATCCTCATCATTCATTTGTTTATGTCCACATTTAGATGTTCAGGCTGGACAATATTTCCATCTCTGACGTGAAACAGGAGAAACAGAGTGTTATTGTTCTAGTCATATTTCATTAAATTTCCTTCAGTCTTATTCATCTGTTAGTTTCACTGAAGCAACAGGAAAGTTACACTAACTGTGTCCCAATTCAGAGCTAATTCCTTCGAAGTTCATGAAGGTCAAAGGCCCTGTCCCAAATGGCACACTCCGGACTTGTGGACTTCCTCAGAGTCCACACTTTGGTGACGTAATGTAGTGCAGACCTATAGGGCCCTTGGCGCGAGTCCACGAGGGCGCATTGAGAGGTATTTTTGGGACAGACTCGATCGTCACGCCGGAAATAACAGTCTGGTTGTTGTTGGACAGGAGAAATCACATTTTTGCGCTCCGACGTCTTATCTCCATGTCCACTACACAGCCTAATTTTACAGTTCTATATTTTTATATTGTGCATGCCACCTGGGCATTAGACAATAGATACATCATGCTTATTTAAAAGATGTATACAGTTGTAGCTAGCTACATAATAATACATAATGTTCCATTTGAACTAAGATTACAATTTTAACACATAATGAAAATGTGCATGAGTTTCAGATGAATTTACAGGTTTCAATATTCATAATATGTTTACATATGACTCAGTAAAGCCCCGACATTCGGTTCTATTTATTTAATGAATTATAATATGATCGTATTATTCAACACACTATTATTATGTTTGAGACATCAACCACTGCTCGATGACCATAATGTTTGTATAAACTGCAGGTAACAACTAGTAAAATATACATCTAGGTAATAAAAACCGTAATATTTTCTTCTCAAATGTCAACAATTATCCGTGAGCGAAATCTCCTCCCATCCGTTGTCTGATTGGCCTTTCGCAAGGATTCCTGGGTAGTTAAAGTGCGTGGAGCCTGCTTCTATGCGGGCTTCGCGGAAGACCGCTTCAAGGGTACAAAGGGGGCGCTGCTGAGCACACTTCAGAGCGTTAAAATGCTGAATGGGACGGTCTACGGACTCGTAGACTCGGCGAGCACGCGCAATTCAAGTCCACGAGACCGAAAGTCCACATGAAGTGCGCGATTTGGGACAGGGCCAAAGTGAATGTTGTAAAAGGAGACGCTCTATCATACGGAGGATTTCCTGTTTACATCACCGGCTGTTCCCGCCCACCGCTCCTGTCGCCTAGCAACTGTGACAGATGCCATCAGGACACAGCAGAGACATTGGGCAATAAAATTAACAATAAAAACTAGTTAAAATGATTATATGGTCAAGACTATTGAATGTCTGTAGCTTATAGGCAGTATTTCTGCTCTTTGAAAGTAAAACACATAGCCGCACAAGCACAGAATTCAGGAAAGTTGTTTTTGGGGTACAATATTTATATGTATTGCCTATCATGTCCATTTATAGCCTTTACACATCAGCTTGTATACTTGTATGGTTAAAAAGCTGCAAATTCGAAGACGCTGACGTCACGTCAGGTCGTCACGTGGGTCACCCGTTTGAAAGTTCAAGACGTTCGGATAGACGTTCGGATAGACGTTCGATCGGTCGGTCGGTCGTTCGGATGTTTGATTTTGGCACGGAGTACCCGCCATAATCCCGAAGCGCAGATGTGTCGAAACACTGATCCGAAGCGTGATTCGAAACACCCATGTCACGTGACTATGACCAAACGAAAGCCTCGAAGTGTTTAAGTGTTTCATCAGGTGTGGTCCGCCGAATCAGTGTTTGATTGGAACGGTCGGGAACAGACCACACAATCGCACATCTGTATAAAAGTGAAATAAACGCATTTTGACCTCGTGGGTTTTTGTGAGAGGAGTTTGATTTTGAGATAGCGGATTTTTGGTGATATAGTGACAGTGCGATTTAATTACCCAGCAAGCAATAGCCGTCTTTTCAACGTCTGGGTTAAATATAGACCCGATATAGTCCGGCTATGTGTAACCCACTTTTAGCCCAAATAACATTTAATCTGGATAAATGTATTTTTTTCCAAAATAACTTGTGAGATGTATGATATTCCATCATGTAAGCAAAGTCTACCGTGATTACAAGTTGTTTGGCTTACTTTATTTTAGGCTACATGTTATAGGCTGTGCGTAGCCACGATTTAGCTCGTATTCAGACCCGGCTATGCGTAACCCACTTTTAGCCCAAATAACATTTAATCTGGATAAATGTATTTTTTTCCAAAATAACTTGTGAGATGTATGATATTCCATCATGTAAGCAAAGTCTACCGTGATTACAAGTTGTTTGGCTTACTTTATTTTAGGCTACATGTTATAGGCTGTGCGTATAGCCACGATTTAGCTCGTATTCAGACAGGCTATTGTAGCCCACTTTTAGTCAAAACTGATTGTAGTTTTTTGCCAGGCAGTGCATGAAATGGTTGATATTCCATCATGTTCGCATTGGTATGATATCTACAAGGTTCAATATGTCATTTCACGACATGGTCGATCTGTAGTCACGATTTAGCTCCGAATTGGACGGCTATATGCGGTCTGCTTTAGCCCACCTGGCGAAATCAAAGCAATCTGGTCTACGTACGGCTTGGCTATAGCCCAGATTCAGACCAGCGATCTAGTATAAGAATATTAGTCTTTTAAATGTTTTCGCTCACACAGCTTAATATGTTTTATGTCAAACATTCATACACAATCTACGATAAAAAAATCAAATCAAATGCAATTGCATTTCCCAACCGCTAGATGGCACAATCGAAACACTACTGAGACATGTCTACTGGGACTACTGGCATTGCGCGACTAGATCACTTTAGCCAAATTTCGCGAAAACATTTCCGCCATTTTATTTTACACGAGGCAGCTGTCGGAGAGCAACGGTCTGAGTGAAAATCTGAACATTTATACTTCGATCTTGTAAGTATGCGTGTTATTTTTGATATGTTCATTGTTTAAATTAGTTAGTTGTTATAATGTGTAGGAACCGTGACATTTTAACATTAACATTGCAGAGTACTATTTTTCTCCAAAAAGTTAACGTTACCACATGTGTTATTGCAAATGTATCTAAATTCAATGAATGTGGTAAGCATGAAACTATGAAACTTATCATTACTATTTTTTTATTATTAATAAGATACCAGTATATTTTGGTTTTTAAATTACAGTTGATTTAAAGCAAATTTTGTAAGTACTTTATATAAAATTTAACAGCAGCATAGTGCAACACGAAAAGAAAAAAAACATAAAGTCTTGTTTGTAAATAATTAAAATATGCAGCATACATTCAGTTTTCAGTGAATTTGTTTCAGATATAAATCTGAATGCTGCTTCTCCATGTTTTGTTTTGACTTTGGAGATATAAAAGTAGCTGGCTACTGTCCCAGATGTCCTGAGAGGTCTGCTCTGGATGGTTCAGTGCATCAGAAGATTAGAAATTTACTTTGGTCTTAAAATGTTACTTTAATAACCAACTGTAGTTTTTTTTATATATTAATTTTTTTGACAGACAGATAGCCAGTGTAAAAACCTCAGAACTGGAGTGATGTAATCCACTTTATTTGATTTAGACACTGTTTATTGCAAATTATCCTGCAATCAGTCAACAAAGTACTTGTCAATGACTACCATTAAATGTCTTGTTACCAACATTCATCAAAATATATTTTTTTGTGTGTGTTCAACAGAAGAAAGACATATACAGGTTTGGAACCAAGTGAAAGTGAGTAAATGATTACATTTTTTTTTTTTTTTTTTAAATGAACTACGCCTATAAGTATCTTTTTATGTTTATTAGAGTTATATGAGTAAGTGATAAAGAATGATTTATAGTGATAGTTCACTTTGAAATTAAATTTTGATATGTTTTAGCTCACCTTATGGGCATCCAAGATGTAGGTGTCTTTGTTTCAGTAGTTTCAATTTTTATATTTTTAGGTCAAACTGTTCTTGTCTGTCAGTCATATAATGCAGGTCTATATGGTCACCACCTGAAAGAGCATGCACAGAGAAGTCCAAATTAAACAATTCCCCACCATAAGTACACACTGATGGCCTAAGACACGAAACGAGCGGTTTGTGTCAGAAAACGAACAGTATTTGTATTGTTTTTACCTCTTATACACAGCCACGTCTAAGTGATCTGAGGGCGCGCGTGCTTCGGTGTGTGCGCGTTCTGGCTTAGTCTAAGTGCGGCGCTTGCGCGAATTAAGCCAGAACGCGGACGCATCACACACCTGGAAGCACGCGAGCCCTCATATCACTTGGACGTGGCTGTGTACAAGAGGTAAAAACGATATAAATACTGTTCATTTTCTCACACAGACTGCTCTGAAAAACGCTTCAGTGAGCTCAATTATAGTAACGCCACATTTTTAATGACAGTAACGGGAACGCCGTTTTTAATGGAGGAAGCAATAATTAGTTTGATTACTCATTATTGAAAAAAATAACGCCGTTTATTTATAACGCCGTTATTCCCATCACTGTATATGTATATGAAGAGTTCAGATGCAAAAGCCTCTAAGTGCCATCTGAAATTTTCTTCTCGAATGTTCATTTTTATCAAGCTCATATATGTAAGTTCAGTAATTTCACTTAGACTAAATGACAATTAATAGGTAATTTTCATTGCCATTTAAGTGAAATTACTGAACTTGCATATATGAGCTTGATAAAAATGAACATTCGAGAAGAAAATTTCAGATATATATGTATATGTATGTGTGTGTGTATATAGCCTATATATGTATATATATATATATATATATATATATATATATATATATATATATATATATATATATGCCTTGTACAGAATTGTTCAATACGCGTATCGTTACACCCCGTATTGCATCACCATTACGCGAGCAAAAATGTTCAATTATTGATATTAATTAATTTATAATATTGATATAAATTATTGTCTATATTGATATAAATTATATAGTCTCAATCTATATTCTGTTAACTCTATATTGGCCAGCTCTAGTGTGCATCCTAGCAAAAGTGATTGACTGTAATTAGTTAAATGACTGTCAACAATGCTTTTCTTGAGCAATAATTCTTTCCTTTTTCTTATTTGGCAGACGCAGTGATGACCAGCTGTCCATCAGCTACGGAATGTGAAATAAAAAACGTTATTTCAAATCATTTCAAACAAGCTCCAGGGAGGGCACGGGGTGGGGGTTATGGATCTAAATAAACAGTTGTTAATTAAAAATTTTAATATCTTAATTTGTTTTACATATTTTTCAAATGTTTTATTTGTTCATTTTTATGTTTGAATGTTGTCTATATAATTGTTCAAAATAAATCCCTTTATATTCAATTAGTTTGGATGGATTTTCATTTATGAGAACCTGTCATATTTGAGTGAAAAGAATCCTTATGCCTCATTTTGTTGTCTATTACATGTATATGTAGTGTAATTGATGACTAGTCTATTCTTGGGCTATGGTTAGACGTCTATTAGATTTTCACTGACAGCCCAAAATAAGCCTTGTTTTAGCCTAGACCCATATTGCCTGTCTATTAGACGTATATATGTAGTCGTTTAATAGTGGTCTAATTGATGACTAGTCTATTCTTGGGCTATGGTTAGACGTCTATTGGACGTATAAATATAGTCGTTCAATAGCTGTCTATTCTTGGGCTATGGTTAGACGTCTATTGGACGTATAAATATAGTCGTTCAATAGCTGTCTATTCTTGGGCTATGGTTAGACGTCTATTGGACGTATAAATATAGTCGTTCAATAGCTGTCTGATTGTCTATTCTTGGGCTATGGTTAGACGTCTATTAGACGTATATATGTAGTCATTCAATAGCTGTCTATTCTTGGGCTATGTTTAGACGTCTATTAGATTTTCACTGACAGCCCAAAATTAGCCTCGATTTAGCCTAGACGTCTGGGCTGTGTTTAGACGGCTATTAGACGTCTATTAGACGCAAAATTGCTTGCTGGGTAGTTATAGGCAATTTAGGCTTACATTTAAATTTACACAACACATTGACTGATAGGCTAGAGACAGACAGAGTATACATATAGTGACACATTAATAGATACATAGATATAAATATATATAGACAGCTAGATTAATAGATAGATACATATATAGATAGATTACAGATACATATAGATAGATACATATATAGATAGATTATAGATACATATATAAATACATATGTTTTAGATAGATACATATATAGATACATAGATTATAGATACATATCTAGATATAGATAGATTCATATAGATAGATAGATAGATTTGGATAGATAGATAAAATGGAGGCTCCCCAGAAGAGATGCCGTACATCTGTGGTGTGGGAGCATTTCCATTTAGAAACCCCAAATAAAGTGAGATGTGTGTATAGTGATCGGCAGCTAGCCTACTGCAACAATACATCATCCATGATGCACCATTTGAGGAGCACTCATCCTGCCATTTTGCAGGTGCAGAGGATGGCATTCCCCCTGTACCTAGGCCTGCTACTGACACTGCTGGGCCATCTAAGCAAGGTATGCATTGTTTGAAATATAATTATAATTGAAATATAATTACAACCTTTTGGGACACTGTTTATAAAGTCCATAGCCCAATGCCCTACAACCTAATGTCCCAATCACAACTGCCAATCATGTTAAAAATAGCTTCAATGTGAATATAATATAATATAATATAATATAATATTGTGTGAATATACATTTTATAGGTCTACATATGAGTACCCAATATACTGCAGCTGATGCCACAGTGGAAGTGAAAAAATACATCAACGATGCGTATTTGCCCAGAACTCATGATCCACTAACTTACTGGAAAGAGAGAGCAGTAATCTTTCCTCATTTGTATGTCCTTGCTAAAAAATATCTTTGTATGCCAGCAACAAGTGTCCCTTGTGAGAGGATTTTTTCAAAGGCTGGAGAAATTATCTGTAAAAAAAGAAGTAGGCTAAGTCCTTCCACAGCAGAGAAATTAATATTTTTGAATAAAAATCTCTAAAAAAGTGAGACATTGTGGCTTGATTTATTTTATTAATATTCATTTTTCATGACCAAAATAACATTATGCACAGTGAGGAGCCTATAGGTTACAAGCTTCACATATTAGAAAAATACAATAATAAAAAATAACACATTTTTTTAATGGCTCGTCAAGGTTGTTTCAGATCAACACCTGCAAGTGACCACTAGGTGTCACCGTTGAGACGGGTGTCAGATTGATTCGAAGCCTCGAAACAATATGGCACATTTGGTTCAACTGTTTCATTGCTTCACGAGGCCTCGATCTGGCCATCACTAGTAAAAGCCAGCAGCCCCTCACGGACGACTGCTGGCAACACAAAACAGAAACAACACATCAAATAAAATTCAGGCCTGTCCTCTCTCGCTCTTCACTGTCGTCGCTCCTCCTTTATGCTTCCGCTCCTCCGTGAGAGATTCGAGACCGGTGCGTCTCGCAGGTGTCGCTCATCAGAGTAATCACGCCACCGGCCTCATGCCGCTCTCTCACGGCCCTCAGCCTCGTCCTGCTCGCCACAGAAAGGTTTTTTAAAAAGTCAGTTTTGAGAGAAATCTAACATTGCGTGGTTGCACCATGCCTGAAACTTAGTCATCAACATCTAAACTAAACATTATCATGGTTTAGTTGTATTTTAAAACACTGTTTTTTCTTTTTTTCTTAAAAATGATCTTGTTTATTATTGTGTATTAAGTCCATATTTATCAGGCTGATATTTGTAGAAATAAGCAAAAAGAACAAGTTTATGGCCTTGTGTCAGAACACAACAGGTCTTTTATTCTAACTTTAAAAACTGTAATACACATGTAGTGTTTTCGCCTACTGACCTACCCCTGAAGTTATGACTTCTGAAGGCCTCTCATGCAGATTCACTCGTTTGAAAAATGGTATGTTAAACATCTGAAAAAATAGACTGTGCTTAATATCTGCTAACTCTTCATTGCGATGCTCCCCAACAGATATTCTACCGACTATAAGTAACTCAACTATATCTCAACTTATTCTAACCCTACCAGTCCACTAATACTCTACTAACACTAATGAGAGTTTACTTTACACACTCTGACTCTCACAAGCGAGTTAGTGGACATGCAGGTGCAACACTACTATAGTCAACAACCAAATTATGACTTAAAACCGTTTTAAGTATTACATTAAAAAGGCGTAATTGACAAAAATTGTAATTCTGAATTAAGTAATAATTATGACAAAAAGTCGAAATTATGACTTAAAAAGCTATGCGTCATAATTATGACATGAAACATTTAAATGATGACATACTAAATTGAAATTATGATAGATAAAGTAAATATTCCATAGTGAAATTTTCTGAATTCAATATAATTGTATTTGTGAAAATGATTCAGTACTGAAATAGCATTTATGAGTTTTTACATATCTTCTGCTTGTTTCTGCAGTTCGTGTAGGCCTCTAAGACTATGAATAACTAAAAATGATTATTGATGAACTTGAATAACTTGAATTTTGTTGGCAATGTAAAAAAATTGTCTTCCCATACCGGGAGCCTGGATGAAAACCAGGAATCCTAACCGCTAGACCATATGGGAGGCGTTGATACTGCCCCCGGTACATTTGAAAGGCTGCACTGCGCAGGACAATATAATGCAGGATCATAGTTATGCCGAGCCACAGGAGAAGGAATCCTCGTCGCCAAAAAGCTAAAATTTAATTTATCGGGATGTAAATAAATATCGGGATAGCTTCTCCCAGATGGAAAGAGCTAATGAAGGAGAAAGACTTTGAAAGGGAAGTTGCCTGCTTTCTTCTCGACAGGCAAGTCAAAATTACAGTTTACAAGCTTTTTACAAGCTTTTTTTTTTATTAATTTTTTTATTGCTTGGTTGTGTAAAATATTTTTTAGGCCGCATAACGGTAGAACATGTACAATTAAACTCGATGATGTGCTATCGGAAGACATGTTGTCATGTCAGATTCTTGACGCATAACGGCTACCGCAGTTGCAACACGCATTTGACAAAGCGAGGCGCTAGAGAGCACTATTCGTTTAAATGCAAAATAGAATTTCACCGCTAGATGGGAGAAATTCTTTTGGGAGGACTAACTTGTAGGGTCTTTAACAAAAAACAAACAAAATCGAGGAGGTCAAAGGGCATGCTTCCTGCTATAGCTCTCCCCAAAGTCTATTCATGCGGCCACCAGACAGATTTTAAACACCGGATTTACACTTCTACATATATTTTGAGTAGATAACCGATAGTATTCTCAGAAAAGGGTTTCACCCTGTGTGTCTCCACACTGATTAAGGCTAGTTCGGGAGATACAAGTAAAAATGATCGTATACGATCTTATAGGCTACTTATACTTTGAATTAAGACGCGTAAAATTAAATATTCGCTCAAGACAAACTTTACTTATGCCTCATCATGGACCACAGAGGCACATTGCGTCTCTGAAATCGTGTGGTGATTTTCCACATGATACAACTTAGTCTAAATAAGAGCAATGTGGAGTCCTCTGATTTCTTAAAAACAACACAACAACAAAACTCTGACAACATGTTGTATGGACAAAAGATCTAAGATGCCCAAGCATACTTTTTGCTTTATTTTTATTTATTTATTTTTTAAATCAAACGTTTTTGACCAAACGCTGTTTAGTAAAAATAATACATAAGTCTTCTTAGAAGATAAATAGAAGATATGATTTTAATAAAACTTTAAAGATTTGATTTAAACTTTTAAGGTTATGCTTTTAAATGAATTTAGTATAAACTCTGGATGTACTCTGGAAAGGTGTTAGCAGACTAGATTTACTGTGACATTGTCCCCGAGACTCATCTGGTCTGATACCCTGTTTCCTGAAGCTTCAGATCACACTGTGGTTTATCTCTGAAGGATCTGGGGCTGTAAGGTGTTTTTGTTTATATATTTATTTAGCTAAAACTTTGTTTACATTTTTAAATACATTTTAGTAACATATGTTATTATTCATTGGTTATATATTTTATTAATAATAATTTAATTTAAAATAGATATTAGTTCATTTTTTAGAATCGTGTGTGTGCGCAAAATGATATTAAATGATTTATTTATTTCATTTTGAAAATGTAGTTTTCTGTGATGGTCGTTTTTAGGTGTACGGTACAAAAATCATTATAGCTATGGAAAGCCCCCACCATAAAAATTGAAACCCCGCATGGACAAAAAATGCTGATTGAATCTTTTCATATAAATGAGATTTAAGATGACTAAAAAGTACAGTTTTTCTACAATCTAAAGTTTTTGAACAGACATTGTTTAATAACAATTACACTTTAGGTCACCGTTAAACAAAATCATTACAGTAGTCTTCTAAAAGATAAATAGAAGATATGAATGTATTGAAACTTTAAAGATTTCATTTAATCAATCTTTTAAAATATCTAATGTAAACTTAAGGTAAACTTAAAGGGGTGGTTCGGGATTTTTGACATCGGACCTCATTTTTAAGTCAGCCTGGTTGTTATTCATCAGTGGAGACATTTTTTTTTTTTAAATTATCCAGTCCTTATATTTGGATAGTTAGCCGATGCTAGGCTAGCGCGAGTCAATGGTAGATGTTAGCCAGCCATTAAAAACCGATTTACCCACTCCACAGTGCACCAAACGCAAATCAATTATAACACTAGACTATCGATGCAAATGTCCGTTGAGAGAATAATGTTAGAAATCAAACTTACCTTTCATCTCAATGATCCCAAAGGAACTAGTTTCTCAGCAGCTGCGGAATTTTACTTTGCTCCGGTTAGTAATGCGGCTAAAAGTAAACACAGAACAGAAGCGCAGGTAAATACACTTGCGTCATGTGTGTACCGGCTCACTCGGTTGCCTAGGTAATCAATATCACTCCGCTGCTGCTGTAGACAAGGCTTATTACAGGGAACAAATTATAACTAATGCAATGTGATGAAAGGTAAGTTTGATTTCTAACATTATTCTCTCAACGGACATATACATCGATAGTCTAGTGTTATAATTGATTTGCGTTTGGTGCACTGTGGAGTGGGTAAAACGGTTTTTAATGGCTGGCTAACATATATACCATTGACTCGCGCTAGCCTAGCATCGACTAACTATCCAAATATAAGGACTGGATCATTTAAAAAAAAAAAAAATTCTCCACTGGTGAATAACAACCAGGCTGACTTAAAAATGAGGTCCGATGTCAAAAATCCCGAACCACCCCTTTAAGGTTATGCTTTGAAATGAATTTAGTATGAACAAAACTTTGGCTCTGGAAAGGTGTTAGCAGACTAACATGACATACGCTGTGATGAGGCTCCTCTGGCCTGTCACCCGATATCCTGAAGCAATCATTATTGTCAAGTAACTTCTTTCTCAGCGCTGATCGGAAGGACTTTATAAGCATCCTATCAGTGGGACAGTCTCTAAATGTTCTCATGGTTGCTCTCTCTGAGTCCTATGTAGTCATTTTCTCACAGATACAACTTAAGGAATTATTGAACATTTCACAGGCGTGAGATGACTTGTGACGCTTCATATTTCGAATTATTTTACATACAGTGCCCTCCACAATTATTGAACCCCCTGGTAAATATGATCAAAATTGGCTGTAAAAAATAAATCTGCATCGATTATCCTTGTGATCTTTCATTCAAAAAATGTGCAAAATTCTAACCTTTCATTGAAGTAAAAGAATTGAAAGTGGGGGGAAATCACATTATGAAATAAATGTTTTTCTCCAAAACATGTTGGCCACAATTATTGAAACCCCTAGAATTTTTTACGAGTAAAATATCTCTGAAGTATATTCCCATTAATATTTACCTTTTTAAGCACACCAGGGTGACTAGGAACATGAAACTGTCCAGCTATGACTTCGTGTTTCACAGGAGTTTAAATATGAGGAAACACAAAGGCCAAATCCCCTTAATCATCCATCACAATAAATAAAACCCAAGAATATAGTTCTGATGTGCAGCAAAAGATTGTTGAGCATCACAAACTAGAAAGTGGCTGTAAGACAATAGCTAAAGAATTGAAAATCCCCATTTTGACCATCAGGGCAATAATTAAGAAGTTATAACCAACTAAAGATGTTATGAATCTGCCAGGAAAAGGACGTGTGTCTATACTGTCTTAATGCACGGCGAGTATGAAAGTTTGAGTGGCCAAAGACTCTCCAAGGATCACAGATGGAGAATTGCAGAGATTAGTTGAGTCTTAGGGTCAGAAAGCCTAAAAAAAAAAATATCAAACAACCCCTACATCCCCACATGTTGTTTGGGAGGGTTTAAAAAAAAAACTCCTCGCTCCTCCAAAAACAAACTCCAGCATATTCAGTTGTCAGACATGACTGGAACTTCAACCGGCACAGGGTTCTGTGGTCAGATGAGACTAAAACAGAGCTTTTTGGCAGCAAACACACTAGATGGGTTTGGTGAACACAAGGATAAAAAGTACCCCATGTGTACAATTTAATATACCATTGGATCTTTAATGTTGTGGGCATATTTTTCTGCTGGAGGTCCTGGACTTCTTGTTCAGATACATGGCATTGTGGATTCTATCAAATATCAACAGATAAAAAATCAAAACCTGACGCCTTCTGCTAGAAATCTTATAATGGGCCGTGGTTGGATCTTCCATCAGGACAACGATCCAAAACAAACATCAAAATCAACACAAAAATGGGTAACTGAGCACAAAATGAAGCTTCTGCCATGACCGTCCCAGTCCCCTGACCTGATGAGTGGAGTGAACTGAAGAGGAGAAGCACCAACATGAACTTGTGAATCTGAAGGATCTGGAGAGATCCTGTATGGAGGAATGGTCTCTGATCTCTTGTCAGTTATTCTCCAAACTCATCAGGCATTATAGGAGAAGACTCAGAGCTGTTATCTTGGCAAAAGGAGATTGCAAAAAGTATTTAATAAAAGGGTTTCAATAATTGTGGCCAACGTGTTTTGGAGAAAAACATTTATTTCATAATGTGATTTTCCCCCCACTTTCAATTCTTTTACTTCAATGAAAGGTTAGAATTTTGCACATTTTTTGAATGAAAGATCACAAGGATAATCGATGCAGATTTATTTTTTACAGCCAATTTTGATCATATTTACCAGGGGGTTCAATAATTGTGGAGGGCACTGTAAATAAAAAATATATATTAAGTTTTTCCATAGACCATCGTTGTAGAATATTTGTTTTTATTAAGACGTTTAATAATTTATTGCATTTAATTTAAAACATCTTTTATTTTTAAAAGATATTTTTTTAAACTTTTAAGATTATAATTTTGAAATAAATTCAACACATCATTCACAATGTCTCATTCTGATCACCGAATACACCCCTCTGAGTCAGAGACTATCAAACGCTGGTGTGAGAGAGAACCACTGTGATTTATAGCTCTCAACAGCTTCTTGAACATGTAAGTTCAAGAGTTGTAACTCTCTAAACATGTAAGACGGATATTATTGTTTTTGTTTATCTAAAACAATTGGTTTCAGTAGATATTTTTTATAACCATTTAATTTATATATTTTTATAAATTCACTGTTACCTATGGAATGCGGAGGAGCAGGAGGGGGGTGTCAGAATGTAGAGGACGCTCGCGGGCGGCTCCTTTACTGGTGAGATAGATAGACGCGCGCCCCCGTCGGCCTGCTGACAGACACGAGCTGTTTGAGAGACTTTTTTATTAAGACTTTTAATAATGTATTGAATTTAAAAACATTATCACTTTTAATAATGTATTAAATTTAATTAAAAAAAAAAAACATTTTATAAAGATATCATTTCAACTTTGAAATAATTTTAGCCCTAACAAAACATTCACAATGTCTCATCGTGATCACTGAATGCATTGCAACCCTCTGAGTGAGACACCGACAGATGGAGCTGCGAGAGAGAACGACTCTGAAATTTATGTTTAACTCTCTTAAGAGCTTCTTGAACATGAAAGTTCAAGAGTTTTAACTCTGTAAACATGTAAGATGATTTTATTTTTATCTAAACATTGCAAATTTTGTGAACCCGTTTCATACATTGCATTTTTGTGGACATCAATGGTATGGACGTTGATGTGTTAAGAGCTTATTCAACTCTCTAAAATAATGTAAGATGATTTTTTATTCTTTTGTTTATCTAAAACTGAAAAAATGGTTTCAGTATATTTTAGTAAGATATTATATATTGTGTGATGTATTATTTTATCCTTATTCATTTATTATTTTGTGTGATTAGACACCACACTGATTTTCATAACCTGTATGTTGTTTTTTTTCTTCAGCGCTCTATAAACATTTAGCTGCTTGAATAATTGTTTTTCAATGGTTGTGTGACACACCGACCCCATTTATATACAATGCTCTGGAATGCGGAGGAGATGCTGACACATATCCTATATATAACAGCGCCTTCATACCAACTTCAAAAGGCAAAAGCTTCTGTCAAATCCATAAATTATTATAACATCCTCTTCAAAACACATGATCAAAGCAAGGTCAATAGGGCAAACCATAACAACATATGCCGGAAAGACACCGGAAGGTCGACCTGTCAAAACACATGATTGAAGGGATAGGTAGGGTCAATATGTCAATCCATAACAATACAGGCCGGAAGGACAACCGGAGGGTCAAGGTCAACCGGAAGCCATCAATCAAATTTTGACACATGGTATAGGATATTTACTACTCATGTGGCATACCACAAATTCATGTTGTGATGTACTGTATATGTCTTTTATTAGTAAACATTTTGTGTGTGTGTTTGGTTTTTTTATAAATGTAAAATAATTCTGCTTCTAAGTCAGTTCAGTTGAGCTGGTGCTCCTTTGAATTAGTTTCAACATCAAATACAGTTCACAAGATATTTTATACTCAACTTCCACTTTTTCCTTTAAGAATAAACTATATTTCATTTCATTGAGACAAACATCGATGCTCATAGTCACTTCTTAAACAAGTCATTTTTAATTGTATGACTAGTACAAAACACCGGAGTAATTAGAAGAAAGTTGCCAAACCACCAAAACACCAAGATCCCATGAAATCAACTGATGTGAGCTTTGCTTTGTTTTTTTGTTTTTTTTGTTTTAAAGCCATCTTCTACTTTCTAGTTGACTGCAAGTACATTGGATTGAACAGACTGTGTCAATAATATTGAGTTGTGTTTCTGGAAGTGACTAAATTTAAAATGTAAATAAAGCCACATATTAAAATTTATTTTGATTTCATGGGATCTTTAAACACACACACACACACACACACACACACATATATATATATATATATATATATATATATATATATATATTGCACAAAAGTTTTTTTTAAATCTGATATTACAAAGACTCATACGATAATCTTCAGTAACAGTAATTATCATTGTAAATTGATATAAGCACTGATGAAAACAGTACAAGAAGTGTTTGCCAGTTTTTTTAAAAAAGAGCCAGTTATGAAAGAACACAAACATATCCTTCACTCCTAAGATCTGCTGCAGATGAAGTTGAGTTTGTGAGTCTCAGGAAGGCTGATCCAGCGCTGATCTCCTCCAGACTGAACTGCTCCTTTTCTCTTCGTAAGGCTGCAGTTTTCCGGTGTCGCTCCGTTCCCTGGAGCCCAGTTCTGATAGCACACGATCTCTCCGCTCAACCAGAGCCACATGTTCATTTGGCAGTAGTTGTGTAAACCCAACCACACCGCATCAGTAGACGCACGTTTAACCACATTCATCACACGACGCTGCATCTTGTCTGAATGAACCGAGACCAGATCCGTATAATTCTGTCTGCAGTATCTCAGAGCTTCAGGCCACGTCAGAGTCTCGTTGATCAGAATCAGTTTATCTGGACACAAAACAAACCACAAGCAAAAACTAGAGAGAGACTGATCAAAAACAACATGCAGAACAAACACTGTGGAGGAATCTGTCATGTCAGACATGTAGCGTGAACTTTAAGATATCTGGAGGTGATGGATGGATTGTGTGTGTTTGTGAGGATCTGCTCACCTTCATGACACACAAAAGGAAATTGGTTGTTGCAAGAGACGTCATACCATTTACCCTGAGTGAACCGGTTCTTTGGATCGAGCACTGTACAGTTTTCAACACCTCCATTATTATTAGGTTCACCAGGAGCCCAGTCTCTGAATGAGGAGTTACTCTGATCTGACCACTGCCATTTATTAACACTCGTCCTCTTCAGCCCAATCCAGATATCCCCAACACCATCATTCACACTCTTCTTCAGCTCGTTCATGTCGTTCATGTTGTCAACGGTGGCCAGATCTGTGTATTTCTCTCTGCAGAATATCTGAGCTTCAGTCCAGGTCTTCAACACGTTTATAAAGTGATACTGACGCTGAACACATTCAGATACGGAGCATAGAGCTGTGAAAGAGAGCGTTTAATGCTTTTCATAACAGGGTCAAACCTGATGAAACTATAAACCATAAATAATACAACAAACACACTCACCAATGAGAAGAAGAATCAAATATAGAGTTTGGTCCATTTCTGAGGAAGAAACACAGTGAAAAACTAAAATAATCTCATATTCATCTTATATTAAAACATAATCATGTTAGCATAGCTTGATTCACAATCATTAAGACAATATTAACATCTGAAAGTGTAATTGTGTTTGAAGAATGAACATGTTCTTACTTTAGAGGTCGTGTGTTTCTGTCCTGAGTCTGATGTTTCTGTCTGCAGATTTAAACTACGTGATTATTATATCTGCTCTCATCCCTCATTCAGCTCATCACATCATTTGTTTATTTCTTCAAAACCCCTATTTCATATTTTGCTTCCTCTATATTTGTGTATTTGTCCAACTCTTTCCCCTTATTTGCATCTTGGCGTCTGTGTCATGTATCAGTTTATGTTAATATGGACCTTAATCAGAAAATTATATACATATTAACATTCATAATTTATATTTTATCTTTAATAATTAAACAATTCTCTAATGTAATTGCTGGACTGTATAACTCGTGTTACATCCCTGTTCAGTTTGACAATTTGTTTGTGTTTCTCTGTTTTTGGTCACTTTTTATCTGTTTGTGTGTGAACTGAACAACTCACTAATGACCTGATTGATGAGGGTTGAGTTTGTAACCCAGTGGCAATACAGTGTTAAAATTACTTTAAAATTGTATTAAAATAGTGTAATATCTCTTTAGGAAAAAATCTGCCAAAATAGCTTAATATCCCTTTAAGAAAAAAAACAGCCAAAATAGTGTAATATCCCTTAGGAAGAAATCAGCCAATCAGGAGTGATAGTTCCTCCCCTAGCTGAACATGATTGACAGGTCACGAGGCAAATTGCATGATTCGACCATGCGCGCGAGTATGTGAGAGAAAGAGAGAAGACGAACACGATTGATGGCGACGGGAAACGAGAGGAAATTACAGATTTGAAGTTAACAGAGTGATAAAAGTGAGTGTATTAGCAAGCTAAAGAACCAACACAGAAGACAGAATAAGGAGGAGCAGCCGAGAGTTTGGAAAACCCCGTTTTCCACCTGTATTTGTCTCGGTAAGCTAGTGAACTGCATGATGTTGATATTGCTTGCTAACTGTGATACAAAGTTTACAAAGAGTACAGAAATAGTAAGCTGATATTTAAGTTAACTGAACACAGCTGTTTTTATGTTCATTTGTTTTGTTTTAAGGAATAGATGAGTGAATTACACAGCATTTCTATTGAAGGGAATGTTATAAAAAATACTATATGGTTTCTATGATGATTTTATTTTAATGTTGTGAGTGGAAATGTTAAACTTTAATGTTTAAATTCTGCTGTGAGTAGATAAAACATTTTGTTCTAAAAAGGGTACTCTTATTAGAGTATTAATATTGCAACTACAGCTATGTGTTGCAACTTAACTTATGTAGAGCCTGTAGTTTTTCTCTAATCCAGGGATGTAAGAGTATGCCATTTTTGTTGATTTATTATCAACTGTTATTAATTAAGTATAAGGTTGTGCATGTTATATTCTAGATATTGAGTTGAGATTTGAAGTTGAACTAAAGTGTGATAAATAGGCCTGAACATGTGATCATTTAGTATTATGCAGCATGTGATGCTTAATGTTACATGGTTGTTATGCTTTAGTATGACTGTTGTACAACATATAGATATATAGAACATAATTTTAAAGTTCCTGTTTGTAAAAAATCAAACAGGTCAGGTAGGGATGCACCGATCCACATTTTTTCACTTCCGATCCGATCCCGATACCTGAATTTGGATATCGGCCGATACCGATACTATTCCGATACCAGAGCTGTGTTTGCTTTAATATTATTATTATCATTATTGTTTATTTTATATGATGCTGAAATAAACTTCTCTCAACAGGCAAGTAATGATATGTTATGTACGTATGTATGCATGCATGTAGCCTATGTCCCAAAAGGCAACTTGAGGTAAGTATTGGTCAGAAACGGAAGTCAGAAAAACAGGAAATCCTGTTAACAGGAAAAATCCCATTCTGAAAACAAATATGCAACTGGGGTTTCAAATTGATTGTCATGTCAATATTTATTACATTCCCAAAAAGTCAAATACTTGCGTCTTGAAATATAAGAAAAGTGCAAGTGTAAACATCTTACACACACACTATCTGAAGGGTGATCCTCGCTCCGATGCATTAAATGTTCAATCAACATCAGCATCGTGCAAACAAACAAGCGGATTTTGCCTCAGACGCACGTCAATTTCGCTTCAAACTTTAGCTTTTTACGCACGTCAATTTTTCTCTGGACGCGCGAATGGATTCAAAACATTCAAGCGTCCTACTAGACGCGGTAGACGCGAATTTGACGCGCTATTCGCGTTTGGTGTGAACTCACAGTAACGTGGTGCTTTTTAAATTTTTGATTGCGTTCGTTGTGTTGAACGAGCTTCAAAGGACTCTGAATTACAGCTTTGCAAACATTGCATTTAGCTGTCTTGCTCTGCGGTGTTTCCAGTGTGAAGTATATCCACACAGCGGACGTTGTTGGCTAGCCGCAAACTGCGGAATGGATTTCCTGAGCGGGGGCATGTCTCATAACTCTGTGTCTCATTGAGCCACGCCTCTGTTCAGGAAATCCATTCCACAGTTTGCAGCCAGCTAGCAGACTAGCTGGTGGGAATCACTTTTGGAGTCATTTCAGCAGAAGTTAAAGCGAGCGCAGACATGACTCATGGATATCGGACATCTCCGCAGGTTGGATCGGGAAAATCCGATACGTGAATTACGCTGGTATCGGGTCCCGATACCGATACTGGATCGGATCGGCCCCATCCCTAAGGTCAGGCCTTATGGACAGAGTGAAACTACTTGGAAGATCCTTTTCTATCGATGGCGATCCTCCCAGTGTGATCGTGAAGAGACGCAGAGTCGCAGACCAACTCATCGAACGTTTCCCCTGGTGGTAGGAAAGTATCAGTCGCCTGAGCTGGTACCCACTCTTTCATCCAAGTGCAAACTTCCTTTTAAAAGGAGAAACTGTCACAGAACTTGTGACACACACTTTTGACACCGAACTATTGACAGGACTGACTAATACAGAAAGTGATCACAAAACGTACTCGGTTACTAACGTAACCTCGGTTCTCTCTAGAAGAGGGAACGAGTACTGCGTTTTTATCAAAACGCTACGGGAAAAGTCTCTTTTCACGAAATACTGAAGCAAAAAATTATCCTTAATTTTCATACATGTAAAGCGCGTTGCAGCAGTAGTCAGCTATGGCGAGACGGCTTGCTCGCTCATTGGCTGCTCTGCGGCAACTGCATAAGCCTATCGAGCGAGGCCTGAGGTGACGTCAGGCCAATGAGGGCGCTTTGCGCCCTCCTTGCCATTTCCCGCCGAGACGGGTGTGGCTAACCTCTATAAAAGGAGCTCGAAAAGGCTGATTCACTTGATTTTCATCGCCGAAGCGAACCAGAGTGAACCGTACGCACGGCAGAGAACGCAGTACTCGTTCCCTCTTCTAGAGAGAACCGAGGTTACGTTAGTAACCGAGTACGTTCTCTTACGAGAGTCCTCTCGTACTGCGTTTTTATCAAAACGCTACGGGAACCCCTTGTAAAACGCCGTGCGTGCTGGGATAAAAACACCGATCACTGGAAGCTAAGCCAGATGTACAGTGCATAATCACCAGATAGACTCACAAAGAATCCGGGAATAAGGGATGGGGGACCTTAATTCCCTAAACTGTAACGTCCGCAGACGTAAACATGACCTCACAGAGAGAGTCCAGAGACAAGAGGGGATTCCCTCCGTCCTTATATGGTCGCGCCAGCAGACGCGAATATGACATCACATAGACAGGGTGGGGAACCTGAACTGAATGTGGGAAATGTGGGTCTTACACAATTCTGCCCATAAGACAGTCGGTAGCGCGTTGCGCATGCGATTTCAGTGTTCTAGTTAGACAGCTGAATCGACTACACCGATAGTAGCTTAGCCTGCAAGGCGGGAACTTCTAGGTTGTAAAACCTGATAAATGTAGACGGCGAGGCCCAGCCTGCCGCCGTACATATATCCTGTAAGGAAATCCCACTGGACCAAGCCCACGAGGAGGCAACGCCCCTCGTGGAGTGCGCTCTGACTCTCAACGGGCACTGAATGCCCTTGACAGTATAAGCCAGTGCTATGGCGTCAACTATCCATCTGGATAAGCTCTGTTTCGAAACAGCCATTCCCTTGGAACGTCCACTGAACGAGACAAAGAGCTGCTCAGTCTGTCTGAAGACAGCGGAGCGGGACACGTAAGCTCTTAAAGCCCTAACAGGGCAAAGAAAACTTGAGTCCCCTTCCTCACGTCCACCTCCGCTCTGCCGAATCTCTCCCACAACAGCCGGACTGTTTGTGGGTGTAGAGACCATTCGCCCAGGGGAATGTTGTTCCTGGACAGTCTGTCTGGGCCCACATTCTGGAGCCCAGGCACATGCACTGCCCTCAGCGAGCGCAAATTGTGCTGAGCCCATATTAGGAGGCGTTTCGCCAGCCTGTACAGGGATGTGGATTTCAGACCGCCCTGGCGATTTATATAGGACACCACGGCCGTGTTGTCCGAATGGACTACGACGTGTTGGTCCTTGATATGGGGACAAAAACGCGTCAGCGCGTTGTGCACTGCCAGCATTTCCAGGCAGTTGATATGTTGGAGCTTTTCTCGTTCCGACCACAGGCCGAAGAACGGTCTGCCCTCGAGCAGCGCTCCCCATCCCGAGGTGGATGCGTCTGTCGACACCATCCTCACTCTCGAGGAAGTCCCCAGGCTTACACCTGATTGGTACCAGCCGTCCGCCAACCAAGGTATCAGGGCTGTCACACAGCTTTGATTGACCTTGAGGCGTAGCCGGCCGGACACCCACGCTCCGCGCGGTACTCGCGCTTTCAACCAGAACTGCAGCGGGCGCATGCGGAGCAAGCCCAGCTGGAGAACTGATGATGCTGAGGCCATGAGACCCAGCATCCTTTGAAACTTCCTGTGCGGGGTGAAAGCGACGCGGCGGAAAGACTTCGCCGCGCGCTGAATGTGCAGCACGCGCTGTGGCGACAGCCGCGCCGTCATAGACTGCGAGTCCAGAACAATACCCAGAAACGAAATCGTTTGACTGGGGTTCAGTGAACTCTTCGCCCAATTGACCGTGATACCAAGATTCTCGAGGTGATTGAGTAAAATGGTTCTGTGCTCCACGAGCTGAGATCGTGATTGTGCTAGGATCAACCAGTCGTCCAAATAGTTCAGCACTCGCATGCCTCTGAGTCTGAGAGGAGCGAGCGCTGCATCCATGCATTTCGTAAATGTACGAGGTGCCAGGGACAAGCCGAAGGGCAGGACTGTATACTGGTATGTCTGACCCTCGAAGGCGAATCTCAAGTATCGCCTGTGATGTGACGCTATCTGTATTTGAAAATACGCGTCCTTTAGATCTATCGACATGAACCAGTCTTTTCGGCGAACATGCGCGAGAATTTTGCTGGTCGTGAGCATTTTGAAACTGCGTTTCACTAATACTCTGTTTAGCCGTCTTAGATCCAGAATGGGTCTGATACCGCCGTCCTTTTTGGGGACTAGAAAGTATCTGCTGTATAGCCCCCCTTCGCTTAGAGCTCGGGGAACACGCTCTATCGCCCCTTTGCTTATCAGTTTTGATATTTCGGCGCGAAGTAGGTGTGCTACTTCTGAAACCACCGTAGTTTGGACGCGCGCTGTGAAGCGGGGAGGGCGTCGACAAAACTGTAGCGAGAAGCCTCTCTTTATAATGCCTAGCACCCAGTCCGAAACCCCTGGAAGCGCTGCCCATGCCTCTGCATGGCTGGCTAAGGACTGGATGCGAAGCGCGCTCTGTTCGCCGTGCGACAGAGGCGCTTCGGGGCGCAATAACGTAGGCATTATGCCTGTGGCATTCGAGGCGGGGGGCGCGCTTATTACAGCGGGCAGAGCGCTCGTCCTCGACCTTACTACAGCGCTTGACTGAGTGAGGGAGGGCTGAGCGGGTCCCGTGGGACTCATGTCTGTGAGTAAATGTGGGCGGGAAGCGGGCACATTCACTGCTTTGGGCGCGCTGTCTGACTGAGCAGAGCGAGCACTATGTTGTGTGCGTGATCGACCCGAGTCGAATATATGAGCGCGGGCCCTGTGTGAAGGGCTGTGCTAGTGTGTAGGGATGGGCACAAGCAGTGGGCATCTTCTCTACACATATAGCATCATCGGCCGTGGCCGGGACTTCGGTAGAAGTCCGGCCATGTACCACGTGCTCGTGGGCTGCAAAAAACACGTCTGCAGTTGCCTCTCGGGGAACAAACAGAGTGATTTGCATTCGGCGGCATAAATATTTTCTGCCGGCAGACCTGGGATTCGAACTCGGATCCCCCGTGCGAAAGCCTAAGAATCTACCACTGGACCACAGTGAAGATACATAGACAAAGTCAGCGCGAGTATTATCCACACTGGTGTTTGTTTGCAGGCATGAACCACATGCTCGTGGGCAGCAAAAAACACGTCTGCAGTTGCCTCTCGGGGAACAAACAGAGTGATTTGCATTTTCAGACGCCTGCAAAATGCCAGAATGTGAGAAGAGTGGATATCGCCCAGTTTCAGCGGGGCTTAAAACACTCCATTCTCCTTTCGCCAGTGACGCACGGGAACCGTAGAAACGGTGTTCGGTTGCAGGCAAGCGGGTACTACGCGCTCGCTGGCTGCAAAATGCATCTCTGCAGTCGCCTTCAGGGGACTGACAGAGCAAAGCATTGGCGGCATAAATATGCCGCTAGACCGGGATTCGAACTCCGGTCTCCCATGTGGAAAACCTATAACTCCGCCACTGAGCCACAGGGGGATACAGGCTTTTGATAGCGACGTCAACATGTATTCTTCGGCGTTTGCTGGCAGGCAAGCGTGTTATAACAGACTCACTTGCTGCAATAATATTTCCAGTCGCCGAACAGGGAACTGAGAAATGTGAGAGAAAAGAGGTCAGACCGACCGACGGCGGGACTAAGAACACTCTTTTCTCCTTCGCCGGTGAATGACGCGTGCAGAGGCAGGGTAGCTTTTCTTGTAACGTAAAGAAAAACTAATCCCGCCATCCGCTTCCAGGAAGGGCAGCCTCGGAAAGGATGCCCGGCGAGTCCTCAGAGTCACCGTAGGCAATTGGCTCGGAGTGAAGGCGTTTCGCCGTCAGCGAGCGCGAGCGCTGCATAAGAAGGCATCTTGAAAAAGACGCAGCTCTTTTAGGGGTGAGTGTTGCAAAGCGAACACACACACACACACATACACAAGAACAAAGAATGTAAAGGATATGGCGTCGGAAAGCGCAGCAGTTAAGGCGGTAGAAGGCGGCGTTGGCCAGTGGCTTCGAGGGCTCGTCCCGCTGAAGTGCTTGCATCAGACGACGCGTGCTTCCTCGTGATCCAGCGATGCGTGAGCTTCGCTGAAGAGATGAAAAATCAAGTGAATCAGCCTTTTCGAGCTCCTTTTATAGAGGTTAGCCACACCCGTCTCGGCGGGAAATGGCAAGGAGGGCGCGAAGCGCCCTCATTGGCCTGACGTCACCTCAGGCCTCGCTCGATAGGCTTATGCAGTTGCCGCAGAGCAGCCAATGAGCGAGCAAGCCGTCTCGCCATAGCTGTGTACTGCTGCAACGCGCTTTACATGTATGAAAATTAAGGAAAATTTTTTGCTTCAGTATTTCGTGAAAAGAGACTTTTCCCGTAGCGTTTTGATAAAAACGCAGTACGAGAGGACTCTCGTAAGAGAACAGACTTTAACGACTACAAAAGGACAAAACCAGAAACTCATTTGTTTTAAAGGGCCCATTTTTTATTTTTCATATACATGTTATGCAATTGTGTTTCAACTGTTATTTGCAACTTAATGTGAGTAAAAGTTACTGGTTACTACTTACCTGGTCTGATACTTCCTTTTATGGGTACAGTTTATATCACTTGGCTCCTTTCGAACCTAGCACAGTGTTAGTTCACGTTTAGAGTGTAGCACGGTTACAAGTTCATTAGTGAAGACTGGTGATACTGGTTACTGAGAGCCTTTAAAAACCCCTGTTTGAGACTCCAGTCAAAGAGAAAGAAACATGTGTGAGATGGAGTGAGTTTGAGAGAGTTTGGCTGTGTCTGAAATCACAATCTCTCTTAAAGTCGGTACTTATTTTGGATAAGAAATTACTTCATGACCAGTAAAAAAATAATGTTCTATATAGTATATGTGTGTGTGTGTGTGTGTGTGTGTAGTATGAATGTAATGCAGACGTACTACATTCGCCATGTTGTCATTATCATGTGACCTACCAGCATCAGTTGCGTCGCTTCACTACCATTCATCAATCCTCTCCTGTGGCCTCATGGGATAGTAAAGTGTCCATCATATACACACTTCACAATCTCACAGGAAGAAGCAGGTCATCCGGGTACTTTTTAACAACTCTTTTATGAGTACTGTGAATTCAGACATACTTCTACTGTCACATACTGTCTTCACCTACTATATAGAGATGAATGGGATTTCAGATGTAGCCTTTGTGTTGAGAAGAGGGTTTGAGGGATTAAAAAAGACAAGATGAAGAGAAAGGAAAGATGTTTCCTTGTCACCACCCCTGGTGTTGAGGAGGAGACACGACAGACATTCACAACAGAGAAGAGATAAAGACATTAAAGTGCTCATATCATGCTTTCATTCCCCTGAAGTCCATTTCTAATGTTAGTAAAGGTTGTTGGACTCTCATTATCTCACTGAAATAATATCATCATCTTCTGCTGCTGCTGTTTCAGAATAAACGTGTCTTTATTTCCTCCGTCTAAATACTTGATTGTGATTGGCTAGAATGCGGACATTAAAACATTGTTATGCATTTTTAGAATTCATGTCTTTGTGAACATTTTTGTTTTGTTTCATACTCCTGCTGTTTACTGTCTGTTTTTTATTTTATTTTATTTTTATAACTCATGAACACATCTGCATGTAAACACATCCTCATCACTCATTTGCTTATGTACAGTCCACATTTAGACATTCAGGATGGATGATATTTACATCTCTGACGTGGAAAAGGATAAACACCATTGACCTTTAAAGAGATGCAATCAAATAATTTTTGAGTGGTTCAAAACTTGGTCTTTTTAAGATATGACATCTAAAAAAAAAAACTGACTTCATTCAATCTGGTGGGCATCATTGAAGTGGTTGAGTGGATGAGTCAAAATCTTAGGAGGAATAAAAATAAAAAGCAGGGTTTAAAAACATATATTTTCTAAACTTGTTTAATTTATGGTGTGAATCTGGGTTCTGAGCACGGTGACTCGAGGTTACTCGCTCCAGTTCGCTCGCAGGCCTCCCCGATACGCAGGCATAGTCGATACGTCGGTGAAGAGCAACGTGGTTCACGTCCTCCGCGCCAAACTAATGAGCTTACTTTCACTTAAGAGCATCGGTCAAGCGAGTGGGAGACCTGCAAGCTCTCTGTCAGCGCTTCCAGCCTCGAGTTTGGGCCTAACGACTCCAAGGTTGTCCTCAAGCCAAGGCATGGCTACGTGCCCAAAGTGCTCTCTACTCCGTTCAGAGCACAAGTGATTACGCTGTCCGTTCTTCCCGATTCAGAAGACGAGCGTCAACCTCACTTACTCTGCCCTGTTCAGGCCTTAAGAGTATACATTCAGCGCTCTGCCGAAGCAGAGACTATCCCGTTGGGTAGTGGATGCTATCGCGTTGGCTTACGCTTCGGAGGGCCTTCAATGCCCCCCTGGAGTCAGAGCTCAGTATACCAGAGGCGTGTCTATTGGTGACATCTGTGCGGCGGCCGGCTGGTCCTCGCCGTCCACCTTCGACAGATTTTACAATCTGGAGGTCCCTGCGCTGCAGGCACAAATCCTCTCTGTCTAGCTGGAGTTGACCTCGAGGCGAGCTCAACCCGCTATTACCCTTCCAGAGGCTCCGATCTCAGTCCGAGCCCTTCACTGTAGGCATATCTCGCCCTAGGGCCACAGAACATGTCGTTCTGCTCATAAGCACGGCGTGATTGGATTGGTTCCCCATAGCGTCAAGCGACACAATACGAGTAAACATTTCGAAAGGGAACGTCTCGGTTACTTACGTAACCTTGGTTCCCTGAGATAACGGGAATGAGTATTGCGTGGACGGCTGTGCTATATCGCTTCACGACTGGCGTTCATTGCTTCATTCAAATTAAACTTGATTCCTATGGCGAAATGAGCTGCTTTTATAGGCAGACGCCCAGACGCGATTGGCTCGCTGTCAGGGTTCTGTCATCTTTGATGTTTGGTTTGTATCTGGTTTGGTGACAGAGCTCTGACATTCCCGGTTTGTCATGTGTCTTTGTCTTGTCTGGTTTGTTGTGAGCACATGGCTTGTCTTGTATTCCTTGTGCCATGTGCTCTCCTGTCAATTGTCTGGCCCCTCCCATCTTGTTACCTGATAATTGATTAATTTGCCCCACCTGCCTTGTTCGTTACCCTCTTTTGTTTGCTCCCTATTTAGTCTCCCTGTGTTTGCATTCCTGTACTGGTTTGTTGTCCATGTTCCCTTGTGTTCCTGTTCCCACCTGAGACCTGTCTCATTTTCCCCCATGGGGAGTTTTGTTTGTAGTTTTTGTTTTTGTTTTTGTTTTATTTACTTAATAAACATCTTTTTCTGCACTTGAGTCCTCGCTCCAATTATCCATTCTGTGACACTCGCTCAGACACGCTGTTTCGCCATGGGTTCGTGCAGTTCCTCCTGAGCAGCCGATGAGCGCTCAGATCACCGCTCTGTTCTGGCTGTGCAGTGGCACTGCGCTTTTGAATTATAGGCTTAAAAATTCGTAGAAAAGGAGATTTCCCCATAGCGTCTAGCGATGCCATACAAGTTCCCGTTATCTAAGGGAACCGAGGTTATGTAAATAACCAAGACGTTATCTCCTTATATTGAACATATAACATCATATCATCTAAATAATTAATTAAACCCATAACTGATATTTAATTCTGGAAGCTTGTAGACAGTGAAGTCATATTAATGTATTTCTTTTGAAGATCACATAAGCTGCAAGACAGCATGAACATATGAAAATAAGTTTTTTTTTGTCTGATAAATATCTGATGCCTTAACATCTTTAAACAAACTTTCACAAATATGTCAACTCAAAAGCCCTGAAGAGTTACAATCTCATTTACATATGACAATGAAACTTTGTTTGAATATTATAGAAATTAAATTAAAACATTACTTTTTGTGAAAATTCTTATTTTGTTGTTTCATACTCCTGCTCTTTACTGTTTTTTTTTTTTTTTTTTTTTTTGTCTATAACACATGAACACATTTGCATGTAAACATCCTCATCACTCATTTGTTTATGTCCCCGTTTAGACGTTCAGGCTGGACAATATTTACATTTCTGACGTGAAACAGGAGAAACAGTGTGTGTTATTGTTCTAGTCATATTTCATTCAATTTAATTCAGTCTTATTCATTTGCAGAGATGGGTATAAATATATTGTTACGTCCCAGGTCTAGGGTCCAGGAGTATAACATAAATAAAGTCTTTACACCCGACTGCTAATTTTATTTATTAAAAAGTTGTTAAAATGGTCACTGTCAGCACATGACATCAAAAAGGAAGTATATTGACTTCAGGGTTGGGTCAAGGCCAAAATAACAAACACAAACTGAATCTACCCTTTTCCCCAAAGAAAACATATTACCCTCTCAAAGAAAAAGTCTAAACACAGGTACTGAACTGACTCCCATACTAACCACAAAAACAAACATAAAAAAACAAGAGAAAATGAATGTTCACAACAAAGAAAATGGCACCCAACTCCTACAGCTTCTGTGCTTAAGTGATATTTACAGTATTTATAGTAACAAAACTACTATTTTCACATCAACTAGTTTAACATCAAAACTTTCTTCACATCCTAAAAGAGCATCAGTGATAAGATTTTCTGCACCCTTCTTGTGGCGTATGTCAATGTTAAAACCCTGGACCAGGGCTGGACTGGGACAAAAAATCGGCCCGGGCATTTTGGCCCAGACCGGCCCACTATATGATCATAAACACCACCCATCTTTGCACGCCCTTAATTATCTTCATACCAACTCCTATTAATTAAAACCACTAATGCCATGTAATGAGTGAGTATAGGAACGAGTGAGAGTTTACAGATGAAATAAGTACAAATTTGACATTTATTAATACAGTCGAACTATACTCCACAGTGATGAATCCTAAAACAAGCTATAAGCGGCTCTGGCATAGCAATACAAGTGTTTCTTACAGGATTTTTTGTTAAAACTGTGGTGGGTGGACCTTGGTTCTTCTAGGGGGGTTCGGGGGCATGCCCCCCCGTGAGAAAATTTTGTGCATTTTAATGTTAAATTCATCAATCTGGTGCACTTTGAGAGTTCAAAATTAAAAGCTCCAACCCATATTCAGTGTGCAAATTAAACAAAGAAAAATTCAAACCTCTTTAAGTTACAGTGTCTATTTACATTACACCTACTATATAATAGTTATAATATTAATCCAATGACAGTAATAGCCATATTTTGTAAAACAAATGCACTAAAAAATAAAGGACACTTTCATAATTAGTTTTGTAACAATTTCTATACTTGAAAGAGATAAGCACATGATCTTTTATTTTGATGGAAACTGCATCAAGCTTTTATTTTGGCGGAAAACATGGTTTACAAACGCCTGTCATTAAATTTCTAGTGAATTGCGGTAATCGTCAACTATGCAGATGTGGAAATAATCTGTAACTGGGTTATGGGTTCCTACACTCCATCATGACATGGCCTAAGTGTTTTGAAAGTAGTTCTGCTTACCGCAGGCTCTACACTCTCTCATCTCTCTCCTGATCCTCCGTCCTCACTATCATCATCTGCCGCTGGAGCTGATGAAGGTCAGAAAACATATATTTTGACACATAAAGCGTCTGCTTTAAGGGCCTGGTTCTATTTTTTCACGCTATTTATCTGCACATTCCTTGCATTTCATCTCCATCTCGCAGACTATTCTGGCAGATATTACACACTGACACTGCTGCACGCTCGCTCACTCACTCGTTTAAAGTTGTGATTGGGCCAGCCCAGTGTCAATCAAGGAAAGAACCAATGGGCCGCTGATCTACGTGTTTCATGGGCTGGTCTGTCAGAAAAAAAACTAACACTGACTTTTTTTGACCAATGCATTACACCGGCACAAACCCAAAATGCAAGCAAAACAAAACAAAACGAATGGCCCGCCGATGTACACATTTTATGGGCCGTAAAAAAAAAAAAGTATTTATGAGATGTATCGGCCCAAAAAGCACGTCGGCCCACCGGGCATTTGCCCGGTATGCCCAATGGCCAGTCCAGCCGTGCCCTGGACCACCAAACACCTAGCCTGACAAGCCAGACACACATCGAGATGTTGGGTCTGGGAACTCACCATTGGCAGGACTCAATCCGAGGGGCGGGATAAACTAAAAAACTATAAAAGGTAAGGCAACTATAAAAAAAACTATATAAACTATAAAAAAATGCCTTTCAAATTCCCTCTGCACACAATAGGATAGCGCTACAACCAACCAGAGCGTTTTCCCACCAGGAGCTAGTTGATAGATTAAACGTTTGCCGTATCCGGTTGGCAAAACTCCGAACAAGAATGACTTCAGTGCCGTTCTTTGTTCTTTCCTCAAAGAAAAGCTTAACTCCAAGTCTTCCAGAGTCGCGGCCAAAGCCGATTCGAAAGACCCATCTTCTTTGTTTTCAAGTAACAGGGAATTCACGTGGAACCGACACAATTCTGCCGTCATTATGTTAAGCCCGCCCACCGACTCTATACACGATGTGATTGGCCTGACTAGAGTTTGGTTTATCCAGCTTGCAAGCAGAGATGGGCATAAATACACGGAAATGTATTTAAAATACAAATACAAAATACTGTGTGAAAAAATGTATTTAAATACAAATACAGTATTTTGTATTCTGAAAATACACAAAATACATGTGAAATTGGCCATCTAGTGCAGCTATAGGTCACAATGAATGAAGACACTATATAGGCCTACAGACTTTACATTCCTAACCTCATCTCTGCCCTCTCTTTCTTTCTTTCTTTCTTTCTTTCTTTCTTGCAATTACAAATAAACTTATGCAAAATAGTAGCCATTTATATACTTTTTTCTGGTTACAATGTAGTCTATTACTTGTGGTGAACACTATTAAAAAATCCATACATGTAAAACTGTGGGAACCTTTTCTGAGCAATATGACCAAAATCTCAATTTTACTTCACAGTAACAATATCATGGTTTCACAATTCTCAATATCAGTTTTAATTCCACAGCATAAACTGAATTTATAACTCTTTTGAGGTTGTTGTTTTTTTTGCAGGTACCCCACTGCTTTTTAAGTAATTTTATGTTTATTTTATGTAAAGTTTATTTGTTTCTATAAGTTTATTAAAATTAGAAAGTGTATCTAAAATTTAAAATTAGAATTAATTTAGATTCATTTGACACTATTTACCCCTTTTTGATTATTATTTTTTATGTACAATAAAACTAAAAGCTGAAGATTTTTGTGGAGTATCATTCATCAGTGCTTCTTTTTCCACTCCAACGTTCCAATAACTCCTGCCCACTAAAAGCTGCACGGATATATTTGTTTACCCCACAAATAGGCCTATCTATGTAAATGATTTAGAAAAAGTTCCATCAGTTCAAACTTTATATCATCGCTATGATATCACCCAGCCCTAACATGCAGTAATGATTTAAACACATTTGACAAGCTAGTTGATAAAAATCAACTATTCTTTCTTTTATTCTTTCATGTTAACTGAAGTGAATAATGAACTATTTTAACTTTAATCAACAAGTAGAATTGATCATGACATTCTCACCCTATAAAAAAAAAAAAAAAAAATAGAAAAGAAAAATATCACTGATCCAATGCTGAGCTAGTGAATGTCTGAACTAGTTGATGCACAAAATCAGTACACTGATAAAGAGGATGACTGGCAAAAAGTATTTTATGTATTTTGAAAATACATACAATACTCATCTTAAATGTATTTAAATACAAATTACATTTGATTTTTTCCAAAGGCTTTAAAATACAAAATAGTATTTTGTATTTCAAATACGTATTTTAAATACATGTATCTGAAATACTGCCCATCCCAGCTCGCAAGCCAATGGAGAGTTGCTAGACGACACTGGCTGCAAATTACATTTGCTGCCGATAGGGTGCGTCTAGATTTCTAGGCTTTTAATGTTGTTGATATGTCTATGTGGTGTTTTTAATGCGCTTTAAGACAAACCATGTGTAAATTCATAAGTCGACACCGTTGCTGAGTATTTTCTTCTTAAAACTGCAGTGAACCAAAGACAGTCTTAAAAACACGCTTTGAAATCGCTGGTGTTTCTGACGTCACAAACTCCCTTGTAACCAATCAGATCAACGTGTGATCGTCAACGAGTGGATATCTGAGCTGAGTGGGTGAGTGGAGGCAGGGCTCATTTGCATATTCATAGAACCGTGTGTACTAAATGAGGCAAGGGTGTCGAGTTACATTCAAGCTATTTTGCATTAAGATTTTTTTTTCACAGGAAAAAACAAAAACATTTAAATATGTAATTTTGGTGATCAAAGATGAGTTTAAAATTATTATTATTATTATTATTATTATTATTATTATTGCTTTTATTATTATTAAAGGTATAAAATTATTGACTACAGGGGGACTTTAATCAACAAGTAGAATCGACCATGACATCCTCACCTTAATAATTTGTCACCCAAAGCTAGATGGAGTATGGTTGGGGGTCCTGAACTGGCTGATACAGGAAATCAGCAGCCTAATAAATAGGTTGACTGACACCAAGTATTTTGAAAATACAAAAATAATAAACTTAAATTTAAATTCAAATTACATTTAGATTTTTTTTCAAAGGCTTTAAAATACAAAATAGTATTTTGTTTTTCCAAATACATATTTGACGCTCTAAAATATGGTGGATTTCCTGTTCCCGCCCACCGCTCCTGTCGCCTAGCAACTGTGACAGATGCCATCAGGACACAGACAGCAGAGACGTCTCTGACAGACTTTTAAATACAAAGATGGAGACAGAAATGTTTCTATTTTTTTAAAAGGCAGCGCTGAGACAAGACCATAGACGGTTAAAAGAAGTCTGGTTAAACAGTGTAATGCAACAATTAGTTAACTTAGATTATTTTATGTTATTTAACTGTGAACATTTAGTTTCATATTTGAAAGCAGTGGTTGAATGCCTCTCTAACAACACCTCATCCATCAGGACGAACCACAGTCCAGTTGCAGCATTTTCCCATTCAATTTTAAATTGTCCCTTTATTTTGGCTGAAAATGACTTTTGGCTTAACTTAGGTTGAAAATGAAAATCGGGATAACGTCTAAGCCCAACATTTGTTTGATGTCAAGCAAATATATATATATATATATATATATATATATATATATATATATATATATAGTGCTATGCATAAGTTTAGACACCCATGCTAAAGTTGACTAAAAAGAGGAATAAAAAATCATCTTTTGGAAATTGAACTTAATGCCTTAATTAAAAAAATTAGGAAAAATCCAACCTTTAAGGACACCAATTTTCTTTGTGAATGAATAATGTATCGTAAATAAATAAATGTTCTTCCTTAAAATACAGGGTGCATAAGTCTGGACACCCCTATGTTAAATTCCCATAGAGGCAGGCAGATTTTTATTTTTAAAGGCCAGTTACTTCATGGATCCAGGATACTATGCATCCTGATAAAGTTCCCTTGGCCTTTGGAATTAAAATAGCCCCACATCATCACATAGCCTTCACCATACCTAGAGATTGGCATGGTTTTATTTCAGTTAGCCTAATAGCTAGTTTGATTTGCATTGAGAGATGATCTTATGGAAAGTACTCCATGCCAATCTCTAGGTATGGTGAAGGCTATGTGATGATGTGGGGCTATTTTAATTGTTTAATTTAATTAATTTAATGTATATATGTGTATATATATATATATATATATATATATATATATATATGACAACACTTTATCTATACAGAGGTAAAGGGAAGGGGGCCTTCACAGGGAGAGCCAGTTGACACTTCAGGACTGCGCTGTCGTCGTTTCCAGGCGCAGGTCCTTCATCAGATCTGGATATGGCCTGGATCCGGCGGACTGCGGTAAACCTCAGGTAAACAGAGAGACTAATATTAGCGTATATGACATTCTTCTTATGATGTAACAAGTACATCAGGATTTATGGTTATTTTTGGTCCTAAATAGGAAAAGGATCTACCGCCAGCGGTCGATTTTGATATTCTCAACTGTCTGGAATTTTGAGATCGCAATAGACGTGAAGGACTATAATGTGTTAAGAGCTCGCTCAAGTACTGTGGAGCTAAACCATTTAGTGCTTTGTAAGTGATCAGCAATATTTAAAAATGTATATGATGTTTAATAGGGAGCCAATGCAGTGTTGACAGAACTGGGCTAATATAGTCATAATTCCTGGTTCTGGTAAGAACTCGAGCTGCTGCGTTTTGGACCAGCTGTAGTTTGTTTATTAAAGGGGAACTCCGGTCAATTTTAACACTGAGCTCATTTTTATGTAAATTTGGAGTGCTGTCAGTACAGAGAACAACGACAAAAATCGGTGTTGCCTTCACCGTGTTATCCTCTTTTTAAAATTTGCACCCTGTTTACTTAAATGGGGCAAGTTTTAAACCTGCTTTTAGCCTCTTAACATCCTTGATGTGTCATTACAAGTGCCCAGCCATGTGAGTGATTCCTTCAGAGTCAACACGCGGTGAATCTGACTGCAATAGATGTGCAAGATATGAATAAAAATGTTATTTCAGCCAGCGCACATACCTGTATTTACATCCTGTTTTCGGTTGAAGTCCACAGTAGTCGATTGTCGAGTTCGGGCGCATGATCGTATGTACTAAACCTATGCGCGTGAACTCAACAATCGACTACTGTGGACTTCAACCGAAAACAGGATGTAAATACAGGTATGTGCGCTGGCTGAATAAACATAATTTTTATTCATATCTTTCACATCTACTGCAGTCAGATTCACCGTGTTCACTCTGAAGGAATCACTCACATGGCTGGGCACTTGTAATGACACATCAAGGATGTTAAGAGGCTAAAAGCAGGTTTAAAACATGCCCCATTTAAGTCAACAGGGTGCACATTTTAAAAAGAGGATAACACTGTGTAGGCAACACCGATTTTTGTCGTTGTTCTCTGTACTGACAGCACTCCAAATTTACAAAAAAATGAGCTCAATGTTAAAATTGACCGGAGTTCTCCTTTAAGCGTGCAGGGAAACCACCCATAATAGCATTACAATAATCTAGCCTTGAGGTCATGAACACATGAACTAATTGTTCTGCATTTTTCATTAAGAGCACATGACGTAATTTAGATATATGTAACATTATGAAACTATTATTTATTATTATTAGCATTACCTAGTTCCCTTCAACAGGTATCTTAAAGGAATTAAAGAGAGGGAGAAAGAGACTGGTATACCAAAATAATCTCAGTTTATTATTACAAATGGTATGGTTAAAATGTTGAAGGTTGGCAAATAATACTGTTCAGAGGCACACAAATGGCCAACAGCAAGGCCTCACTATCCCACAGCAACAGTGCATCAGACACCTCAATCTCAGTTAGCACAGCACCCCCAATAGGAAAACTCTGTACACAGCAAGCTCAAAACTGAATAGTACATGTGAAACCACACCAAATCTACGCTAGAGGCTAGCTTTGGGCAAGTGCTGCGCAATGTTATAATACTGTTTGCCAGACCATTCAAAAAACAACCACCCCTTCAGAAAAGGAAAGAAAAACAAACAAAACAAAACAAATAAACAAAATGTACAATAGACCTTGGAGGTACAGTATAATTCTTAAAATTACAATAGGGGAAAAGCGGCAATTACACCCAGAAGCACTCAGTTTCTGCAACAAATAACAAACTGTAACATTGTAACGTCAACGGGTCGATGAAGAAGATGAAGGTAGGCGAAGATACAAAATACTCAATATTTATTTACATAGGCAAAAACTAGAACAAACACAAAACAGTGTGCAAGTCTGGACTGACTTCCTGTTGTCGAATGCGCATGCGTCGCGTCTGAACGCGTTGTTGTCTTGGAGCTCCATCGATTTGATTTATAATTCTTGATTTTACTCTAAACTTACTTATAACAAACATTTTCTACTTTTCCTCACTGAGAAGCACTACTGCTCAAACCTCATAGTTACAACGCGGACTGTTGAGCAGACGCGTCTCAAGCCTGTTAGTGATCCAACGCTGGATACTCTTATAGGTTACGTCCGTGGATCACGGCTGAACGCGTCTTCTCAACACTCACTTACAAACATTTTTCGCCTATCGTGCATCTACGCTACACCCGTACCACTAAAAAGACGGATTATATCTAAGACTTCAGTCATAAATTAGTATTAATATTGTTAGCATCACTGGTAGCGTAGTTGCTAACTTACTGTCCATCTGTTAAAATGGCGAATATATCAGATGTAAGTAGTCTACCTTTTGGTGCAGGTGAGGACACATTTGAGCTGCACGCGGTGCAGTCTGAGCTGGAAGCTGTTGAGAAACAGATCCACGACCTTTTAGTGAGACAAGCCGAACTGATAGACCGGCGGTTAGCTCTTGAAACATCACGCGCTGATGCACACAAATCAGAGATTAACGTTACTAACCCGCTGATTCCGACCTCGTCTACTCCGTGCGTTACTCAGCATCGGTCCCGAGCGCCGAGGTCGCGATCAGCCATGGTCTCGTTCACTCCGGCTCCAACACGCCACCACGAAGCCTGGATATTTCCGCAGCGGAAGACGCGAGTCAGGTCTAGACCAAGACCCTCTCCGACCCTCCCGGTTTTCGAGTTATCCACACAAAACTGCTTCTCCCCTCTTCGCGAAACCGAACGCGATGCTGTGATCATCGGCGATTCCATCGTTCGGCACGTCCACGCTACATTAGGTAAGAGTAAGGTGCACAGTCACTGCTTTCCTGGTGCTCGTGTTTCTGAAATCGCTGCTCACGTTCCCGAGATTCTGAACGATAACGAGCGCGTCGGAACTGTGGTCTTGCGGGAGTGAACGACATCAGGCTGCGCCAGACGGAAGTTCTGAAGAAAGACTTCAGGAATCTGATCGATACGGTACGCAGCACATCGCCTGATATAACGATCATTGTGTCAGGACCGCTTCCCACGTACCGTCTAGGACATGAAAAGTTTAGTAGATTATTCGCGCTAAATGAATGGTTAACGTCATGGTGCAATGAGCAGAAACTGCTCTTTGTAAATAATTGGAATCTGTTTTGGGAGCATCCTAGGCTTTTCCGTGCTGATGGCTTACACCCAAGCAGATTCGGAGCGGATCTTCTGTCGGATAACATCTCCAAAATGTTAAATACCTTTTGACTAGTAACCAAAAGCCCAAATCATAGTCTCTGCTGCACCAAATTAACTGATATAAATACTAGTGTAGAACATTGCATAGAAATTGTGTCTATTCCTCGTTTAGTGCGTTCAAATCATAAATCTACTGCAGGATCTAGGAAAAATCTAATTGTTATTAAAACAGAAAATGTTGCTATTAGTAAACAAAAACAATTTCTAAAGCTAGGTCTTTTAAACATTAGATCACTCACACCTAAGGCAGTTATTGTAAATGAAATAGTCACAGATAATAGCATCGATGTACTTTGCCTTACTGAAACCTGGCTTAAACCAAATGATTATTTCGGTCTAAATGAGTCTACTCCATCAGGATACTCCTATAAACATGAGCCCCGTCTGATTGGTCCTGGCGGCGGTGTTGCAACAATCTATAGAGATTTTCTTAGTGTTACTCAGAAAACGGGTTATAAGTTTATTTCATTTGAAGTACTTGTACTAAATGTTACGCTCTTAGATGCTAAAAAAACATCCCTATTATCTTTAGCCTTGGCTACCGTATACAGACCGCCAGGGCCTTACGCTGATTTTCTAAAAGAGTTTGCAGATTTTCTCTCAGACCTATTGGTCAATGTCGATAAAGCATTAATTGTTGGAGATTTTAACATACACGTATAATCAAAATGATGCGTTAGGGGTTGCGTTTATAGATTTATTAAACTCCTTTGGGGTTAAGCAAAACGTTACCGGACCAACTCATCGTTTTAATCATACACTCGATTTAATTATATCACATGGAACCGATCCAACCGATATAGATATCATTCCACAAAGTGACGATGTCACTGACCATTACATGGTAACTTGCATATTACGTACTCCTGTAATATATCATGCTGCGCCGCGTTATCGACCAGGCAGAACAATCCTTCCATCCACCATAGATAATTTTTCAAATTGCTTATCGGATCTGTCTCAGATGCTCAGTGAACCCAAACAAACAGATGAACTTGAGGAATTAACCAGCACTATGAGCACCATTCTCTCTGGAACACTGGATATTGTTGCACCTATTAGACTAAAAAAGGTCAGAGAGAAAATTAAAGCACCATGGTACAACAATACTACGCGTGTTCTAAAGAGAGAAACCCGTAATTTAGAGCGTAAATGGAAACAAACTAATCTAGAGGTTTTTAGAATCGCTTGGAAAGACAGTACGTCACGTTATAAAAAGGCCCTAAAAGTAGCCAGGGCTGAGCACCTCCGCAATCTAATAGAAAATAACCAAAAGGTTTTTATTTAACACCGTGGCTAGACTAACAAATAAACAAGCGTCACCTGAACAAAATACTCCGTTACAGTTTAGTAGTAATGATTTCATGAATTTTTTCACTGAGAAAATAGAAAACATCAGAATCACAATTGTAAACGTTCAATCCTCAATCGCGCCTTATAACTCAGCCTCGATTATCACCCCGCAAGAACAATTACAGTGCTTTACAACTGTAGAACAAATAGAGTTAAATAAACTTATCACTTCCTCTAAAACAACAACATGTTTATTAGATCCCATACCAACTAAACTACTGAAAGAAGTGTTACCTATAGTGGAAGAGCCTCTCCTCAATATTATTAACTCATCTTTATCTTTAGGTCATGTTCCAAGATCATTTAAACTGGCAGTTATAAAACCACTCATTAAGAAACCACAATTAGACCCAAATAACCTAGCAAATTATAGACCAATTTCAAATCTTCCTTTTATGTCTAAAATACTAGAAAAAGTGGTGTCTGCCCAACTAGGCTCTTTCTTACAAGAAAATGACATCTATGAAAAGTTTCAGTCTGGTTTCGCAATTTTCTTTTATTAAATCCTGACAAGACAGAGGTAATACTTATCGGTTCAAAAAACCGCCCACAAAACCTCTTACAATACAACTTTAACATAGTAGGATGTCCTGTTACTTTATCCTCTACTACAGTAAAAGACCTGGGTGTTATACTTGACTGCAACCTGTCTTTTGAAAATCATATTTCATATGTTACAAAAACAGCCTTTTTCCACCTTAGAAACATTGCTAAGCTACGTAATATGCTATCTGTTTCTGATGCAGAAAAGTTAGTTCATGCGTTCATGACCTCGAGACTAGATTACTGTAATGCTTTATTAGCTGGTTGTCCTGCATCCTCAATAAACAAGCTACAGTTAGTCCAAAATGCCGCCGCTAGAATTCTTACTAGATCAAGAAAATTTGACCATATAGCACCAATTCTATCATCACTACATTGGTTACCTATAAAGTTCCGTATTAATTACAAGGTATTGCTACTGACTTATAAAGCCCTAAACGGCTTAGCTCCAGTCTATTTAACCGATCTTCTATCGCCCTGTAATCCATCGCGCTCTTTAAGATCACTAAATTCGAGGCTTTTGGTCATACCTAGGATATCCAGATCATCCAAAGGAGGGAGATCATTTTCACATTTAGCTCCAAAACTCTGGAATAGCCTTCCTGATACTGTTCGTTGCTCAGACTCACTCTCCCAGTTTAAAACTAGATTAAAGACGCATCTTTTCAGCCAGGCATTTATATAATATTTTTAATCTTACAGTTAAATCCGGTCTCTAGTTCATAAACGCCAGAGGAGAACTGGCCCCCGACTGAGCCTGGGTTCTCCCAAGGTTTTTTTTTCTCCATTAGGTCACCTGATGGAGTTTTTCGGTTCCTTGCCACTGTTGCCTTTGGCTTGCTCAGTTGGGGATACTTAATTTAATCAATCAATCAACAATACTATTGATCAGCATTACCAAACGTGGACGTTTTACACTAGAAACAAACACTGATGTACTATTTTATTTAATACTGTGAAGCTGCTTTGATACAATCTGCATTGTGAAAAGCGCTATATAAATAAAGTTGACTTGACTTGACTTGACTTGCAATAACCGGCAAAAGACAAGTGAAGACCAGGAACTTAAATACACACACAGATGAACACAAGACAGGTGATGCAGATGATGATAACAGGAACACAGGTGAAGGAGGTTAAGATAATGATGATAAACAGCAGGTGCAGGTGATGAAGGAGGATTCTGGGAACTGTAGTGAAGACGAAGACAGAATGGTGCAGACGATGACTGTGACATAACTCCCCCCTCCCGCTAGGTGCGACCCGCGCCGTAGATGGCAGAACCTGGGAGGGGGGGTGGGCATCCTGGAGTCAGTGACCGGAGGGAGAACAGGGACAGGACAGACAGGAGACTCCAGGATGGTATCGTGGACCATGGCGGAGCAGGCTGAGGAGGAGACCACGGCGGTGCAGGCTGAGCAGGGGGCCACGGCGGTGAAGACCCTTCGGGCGGCCATGGCGGTGAGGACCCTTCGGGTGGCCATGGCGGTGAGGACCCTTCGGGTGGCCACGGCAGTGAGGACCCTTCGGGTGGCTACGGCGGTGAGGACCCTTCGGTCGGCCACGGCAGTGAGGACCCTTCGGGCAGCCACGCCGTTGAGGACCCTTCGGGCGGCCGCGGCGGAGAGGACTTTTCTGGTGGCCGTGGGCCCTTGGGTGGCCACGGCGAGGACATATGCCCCCCCCCCAAAAAAATTATTGGGGAGAGTGACGGCATCAAGACAAGCCTCTGGGACAGGCTCTGGAACAGGCTCTGGGACAGGAACTGGGACCGGGACATGAACAGTCTCTGGCTGGGCAGACGGGATGTGAACAGTCTCTGGCTGGGCAGACGGGACGCGAACAGTCTCCGGCTGGGCAGACGGGACGAACGGAGAGGGCTCTGTACTAGACAGGTCTAGCGGTGAGGGCTCTGTGCTGGACGGGACCAGCGGTGAGGGCTCTGTGCTGGACGGGACCAGCAGTGAAGGCTCTGGGCTGGACGGGACCAGCGGTAAAGGCTCTGGGCTGGGCGGGACCAGCGGTGAAGGCTCTGTGCTGGAGGGGACCAGCGGTGAAGGCTCTGTGCTGGACGGGACCAGCGGTGAAGAGGGCTTTGGGCTGGACGGGACCAGTGTTAAAGGCTCTGGGCTGGGCGGGACCAGCGGTGAAGGCTCTGTGCTGGAGGGGACCAGCGGTGAAGGCTCTGTGCTGGACGGGACCAGCGGTGAAGAGGGCTTTGAGCTGGACGGAATCAGCGGCGAAGAGGGCTTTGAGCTGGGCAGGACCAGCTGTGAAGAGGGCTTTGAGCTGGGCAGAACCAGTGGCGAAGAGGGCTCTGAGCTGGGCAGGACCAGCGGCGAAGAGGGCTCTGAGCTGGGCAGGACCAGCGGCGAAGAGGGCTCTGAGCTGGGCGGGACCAGCGACGAAGAGGGCTCTGAGCTGGGCGGGACCAGCGGCGAAGAGGGCTTTGAGCTGGACGGAACCAGCGGCGAAGAGGGCTTTGAGCTGGACGGAACCAGCGGCGAAGAGGGCTTTAAGCTGGGCAGGACCAGCTGTGAAGAGGGCTTTGAGCTGGACGGAACCAGCGGCGAAGGGAGCTTCAAGCTTGGCGGGATAAAAGAAAACAAAAGCTCGGCGGGCATGACGCTCACTGTCACAGATGTGGCGGGCATGACGCTAACAGTCTCAGGGGCGGCGGGCAAGACGCATACTGCCTTGGTCTCGGCAGATCTGGCGTGAAGTGCAGGCTCTGCTGGACTGGCGTGAAGTGCAGGCTCGGCGTGGCTGGCGTGAAGCTCAGGCGGTGACATGGCGTGCCACGGGAGGAAGCTCTCCAGACAACTGGAGAGTGCCTCTCTCCAGTCCAGACCGGAGAGATCTGGAAGCTCCCTCGGGTCGACCTCCTTGGCCCCAAGCCGGTAACACACCTGTGTTTTGTCTCATCATCCAGCGAGCAGGAGGCAGCAAGAGGAACAAACCCCCAGGTGAATTGGAACAGATCGCGGCTATCCAGAGCCAAAGCCGCGATCTGTCCAGCGAGCTCCCAGCTCATAATGTGGCCGGTTATTCTGTAACGTCAACAGGTCGATGAAGAAGATGAAGGTAGGCGAAGATACAAAATACTCAATATTTATTTACATAGGCAAAAACTAGAACAAACACGAAACAGTGTGCAAGTGCACAAACAATAACCGGCAAAAGACAAGTGAAGACCAGGAACTTAAATACACACACAGATGAACACAAGACAGGTGATGCAGATGATGATAACAGGAACACAGGTGAAGGAGGTTAAGATAATGATGATGAACAGCAGGTGCAGGTGATGGAGGATTCTGGGACTGTAGTGAAGACGAAGACAGAATGGTGCAGACGATGACTGTGACAACCATAAGCACACATAGCATAAAACCAACTGCACAAGTTTCTTTCTATTTATATTGTCCTTCCCTGGGTTACAAAATAGTGTTTCACACTGTATAATATCCCACTTACAACATACCACACAGAATAAATATATAAAATCTGTTTTTACCCACAGCAATAATTCAACACGTTTAAGCAGGGAAGACACAAACAAATATCACAGTACATCCCACATTAATGAATTAAATCATTACATAATTACATTAATGAATAGCTACCTTGCACTAAGGATTCCCGCTCTTAGTTGCATTAACTACTGGTGCCCCGCTCGGCTACTAGGCTTCCCGTTTGAGACCAAGGAGGCTGAGGACGAGGAGGATAGCTCTGTTAAAATGCGGCCTCGGTTACCAAGCTTCCTAAATTGCACGCAACAGTCAATAAACAGATGCTTACCGTTCCTGTTTACAGCTAAGAACAGCAATACGTCGCCAGTGCGAATGAAAAGCTCTCGTTGCTCCAGCTCACAGCTGAGAACAAGGAGAGAGACGTTAACGTGTGACTTAACTACATCAGTTCAAGGCATCATGCTTTGTGTATTAAATACTGCCGATAATAGGCGCTTACCGTCCTTGCTTTCGGCTGAGAACAAAGGCGATGCGCCGACCAGTGTGAATGAACTACTCTCGTCCAACTTTTAACAAGCTGTGCTTGACGCGGAAGTTCAGAATTCTGATTCCTGTGTGAATAACTTTTACCAGCTCGCACTTGACGCACGCTGACCGGGCCAACCAAACAATTCATCAACCCTACACACTGCTTTTATCTACTTCCTAGTTCCAACCACACCCTATAGTACCTCAAGTGGAAAACTAAGCAAAGAGGTTAGCCTGCAACAGACTCCCTCTGTAGGAAGGGAGTAGGTAGAGATAGCCTACATAGGCATCTAGGTCTTAACGAAAACACTTAATCCGGTCACATATATTTTTAAGATAAAAAAATGTGGTTTTACAGACACTAGACACGTGACTTGATACAGATACTATGACCTCTGGAAGCATCTCTTTCAGTAGCTTAGTCGGTATAGGGTCTAACATACATGTTGTCGATTTAGATGATTTAACAAGCTTAGAAAATTCTTCCTCTCCTATAGCAATAAATCAATCGAATTTGTCCTTAGGGAGACTACAATGCACTGCCTGATGCGATACTGTAGTAGACAGTTGCATAGTTATAATTTACTCCCTGATATTATCAACCTTATGAGTGAAGAAGTTCATAAAGTCATTACTGCAGTGCTGCTTGAACACGTCTGGGCTTGAAGCTTTATTTTTCGTTAGTTTAGCCACTGTTTCAAATAAATATCTAGGGTTTTCTTTATTTTCTTCTAATAGGGTTGAAAAATAAGCAGATCTAGCAACTTTTAAGGCCTCTCTGTATGCAATTGTTCTCTCTTTCCATGAAATGTAAAATACCTCTCGTTTTGTTTTCTTCCAGTTGCGCTCCATTTTTCTGGCTGCTCTCTTAAGGGCCTGAGTGAGATTGTTGTACCATGGTGTTGGACTATTTTCTTTAATCTTCTTTAAGCACAAAGGAGCAACTGTGTCTAAAGTGCTGGAAAAGAGAGGGTTAAAAGTTTCTGTCGCAATATTGAGTTCTTCTAAGCTATCTGGGATGCTGAGATGATGAAACTGATCAGGAAGATTATTAATAAAGCAATCTTTAGTGGCAGAAGTGATAGGTCTAACATATTTGAAACACGGAGTCGGCTTTGCAGCCTTGGCTAAATTAAGTTTACACGAGACTAGATAATGATCTGAGATGTCATCGCTCTGCTGCAGAATTTCAACAGCATCAACATTGATTCCATGTGATAATATTAGATATATGAGATATATTAGAGTATGATTACGACAATGAGTAGGTCCTGACATGTGTTGTCTAAGTCCAATAGAGTTAAGAATGTCTTTAAATGCCAATCCCAATGCATATTTTTCGTAATCTGCATGTATATTAAAATCACCAACAATTAGGGCTTTATCTGCAGCCAGTACTAACTCTGATAGAAAATCAGCAAATTCTTTGATAAAGTCTGTATGGTGCCCTGGTGACCTGTATACAGTAGCCAGCACACATCTCAAACGTGATTTATCATTTACACTAGATATTGTTACATTAAGCACCAACACTTCAAATAATTATATTTGAAACTAGACTTTTTAGTAATTTTGAAAACATTACTATAAATTACAGCAACTCCTCCCCCTTTACCTTTCAGATGAGATTCATGTTTATAACAGTAATCTTGGGGGTGGACTCATTTAAAATAATGTGATCGTTTTAGCCAGGTTTCTGTCAAACACAGCACATCTCGGTTATGGTCTGTAATCATATCATTAACAATAAGTGCTTTTGAAGTAAGGAATCTAATATTCAGCAAACCAAGCTATATCATTTGCTCATTTGTATTATACAGACCCTTTCCAAAAAACTTCCATAGGTTATAGATTCAGGGCCCACAACTTAAACGATTTCAAGTATTTAGTTGTTTATTTGTACATAATTTGGGCTTCCAGCTCATAAAACCCACGAAAACAGGATTTCAAAAAATTAGAATATTACGGCGCCAGTATCTCACCACACACCAGTCTTTTTTTATTTATTTATTGTCATCATTGTTGAGGTTTGTATGATGAGTGTTGATGTCTAAGTGTGTCTCAATTTTTACGCAAAAGATGTTGTAGCATTTTAGAAGATTTCACACAGATCTCTTTGTTACTGCATTACAGTGATCTTTCACAACAGCAGAAGTTTTTTTATATATAAAAAAAATCATATTCATTAATGCTTCATTTTCATAATTGTTTAAGTCAGTCATGAAACTACAGAAGAAGCATTTTTTTACAACTTTGGTTTCATGTGTTTCATGTGTTCATTGTCTTGCTGTAAATATTTCCTTTACACAAAATTTGCTGACTTTACATGTTAGAGTACATGTGGGATACCACAAATTCATGTTGTGATGTAATGTATATGTCTTTTATTAGTAAACCTTTAGTGTGTTTTTTTTTGTTTGTTTTTTTTATAAATGCAAAACAATTCTGCTTCTAAGTCAGTTCAGTTGAGCTGGTGCTCCTTTGAATTAGTTTCAACATCAAATACAGTTCACAAGATATTTTATGCACAACTTCCACTTTTTCCTTTAAGAATAAACTATATTTAATAAACTATTTCATTTCATTGAGACAAACATCGATGCTCACAATCACTTCTTAAACAAGTAATTTTTAATTGTATGACTAGTGCAAAACACAGGAGTGATTAGAAGAATGTTGCCAAACCACCAAAACACCAAGATCCCATGAAATCAACTGATGTGGTTTAAGGTTTATTTTTTATTTTATTTTTAAAGCCATCTTCTACTTTCTAGTTGACTGCAAGTACATTGGATTGAACAGACTGTGTCAAAAATATTGAGTTGTGTTTCTGGAAGTGACTAAATTTAAAATGTAAATAAAGCCACATATTAAAATGTATTTGATTTCATGGGATTTTTATAACATATATACATATATATATATATATATAAGACACTGGTGCAATAAATTCAAAACAACATTTCCAAAACTGGTAAGTTATGTTGCTTGTGGTTCCCCCCATCACAAACCTTTTCACATGATGAACACAAAAGACACAACCAGTGGATACATTGGCACATTTTTATTCATACACAGAAAACACACACACACAATTATTTTATTTTTTTCCCTGTTTTACTCTTTTTTTTTTTTTTTTACTCTCTCCTCTAATTTTTTTTTACAGTAAAATTTACTTACAGTAAGATGTGTGTGACCAACATAAAAGAGCACACACAAACCATATTCTAATATGGAATTCGAATTGTATTGGAATGGTAAAGAGTGTTGGGACGTAACAGGAGGGCCTCCACTCAAGGATACAATATGATGAACACGTCTAAGTATGTTCCACATATGGTTGAAACACCATCATTTGCCTAGAAAGATAACATTCGGGGAGTCAAGACTATAAAGGAGAAAGGAAGCCCTCCCTTCACTGTCACACTCTGCAGCCACTCTGTGTGACTGTACGACTGCTGGCCTTTTCTTGCAAGAAAATACACCTCATCAAAGACTATTGGAAATGTTTGTCTCTTATTCAGTGATAGAATTTTGTTTGCCACCACACCTCCCTGAAGTTTCTCAAGTATGAAGAGAGAATTGTGTCTTTATTACATGCAAGAAAATAAATGATCTGAGAGAGAAAAAAAAGTTTGAGAGAAAAAGTTATCACACTGATAGTAAAAAAGCATTTTATGAGAGAAAAAAATATATTTGAGAGAAAAAGTTTTCATACCAATAGCAAAAAATAATAATATTTGAGACTAAAAAAAGTTTTGAGAGAAAGTATTTTCTCAGAACAAAAAAAATATAAATTTGAATTTTTAAAAATTATTTCTGAGAAAAAAAATCTCTCTCAAAATACTTTGAAAAAAACTCTCAAGTATATATTTTTTGCTATCAGTGTGAAAAAAATTTCTCAAAAAAAAAAAAAAAAAGTGTTTCTCTCAAAACGCTTTTGCTTTGCTCTCGATGCAATTTCTTGCTCTCGTGTCAGGATTCTGCTTTGACCAGAGTTTCAGTGAGAGTGCAGAACGCGGTAAGTGACAATCTAAACACAGGGATGGGCAGTATTTCAGATACATGTATTTAAAATACGTATTTGAAATACAAAATACTATTTTGTATTTTGTATTTTAAAGCCTTTGGAAAAATTCAAATGTAATTTGTATTTAAATACATTTAAGGTGAGTATTTTTGTATTTTCAAAATACATAAAATACTTTTTGCCAGTCAACCTCCTTATCAGGGTATTGATTTTGTGCATCAACTAGTTCAGACCTTGGGCCTTATCTTGCACCCAGCGCAATTGACTTTGTACACCGACGCATGTATCATTCCCATTTTGCACCCGACGCACAGCAGACTTTTCCCTCCACAGACGCACATCGGTTAACTAAGAAATACACTTGGGGCTCCCCGGGGCGGTTCAGCGCAAAGAGGAGGCGTGTTCCGGCACAAACGTTCCCTCATGCTATTTTGCAGGTTTAGAAAACAATTCCGCCACTAAGTGGCGCGTTGCGCATGTTATTCATATGCTATTTTAAGGGCGCATGATTGGCCATAATCAATGTAGCGTAGCGTGTGCACAACGCGTATGCACTTTGATTCTCTCATCTACACAAAAGCAGCAGTTTTCATTTTTGCAAATCATACATTATTACGATAGATAGATAGATAGATAGATAGATAGATAGTTTATTATAAAAGCATACATAGCTTACACATTTACCCAAATTATCATACGCCTGTTTAACCGAAGTTAATCTGGGTGGGTTTCTCCATCCCCAATGTCACTTCTCTGTGTTTTACAGCCCTGACGAGAACGTCGGTCTCCTCGGCTGTGAACCGCTGCTGGCGCGCGTCTGGTAAACCCGCCGTTATAATAGGAATCCGCTATAGAATAAGCACGCCTGCTCTTAAAGGGAAAGTGAGATGACGCTCTGATTGGTTTATTTCACGTTATGCCCAAACCACACCTATGAATAATGAAGCTACTTCAGACCAACCCATTTTAGATTTGCGTCGGGCGCAAGAGTCATTTATCCCACCGGTATAATAGCAACAGCGCCCAAGACCCGCCCACAAAGTTAATTGCGTTTCGCGCTTGATACTTGCGCTTCAGAACGTTAAAATAGGGCCCATTCACTAGCTCAGTATTGGATCAACGATTTTTTTTTTTTGGAATAAGGTGAGAATGTCATGATCATGTCATGATCTATTCTACTTGTTGATTAAAGTTAAAATAGTGCATTATTCACTTTAGTTAACATGAAAGAATAAAAGTGCACAGACAAGTGGGAAAATAGTAGCCTTGGAAAACCCAGACAAACTTCCGGCAAATTTACATTTGCTCTGCAAGTAGACTGGCAAAGAGCCCATTCAAGCCGATTTCTAATCCGTCCAAATCGAGGCACCAATCAGAAACGTTGAGGCGGGCTTTACACGATGACGATCGCTCTGATTGGTTTTAGGTCTATCCAATTGCGCCCAGAGGCATTTGAGCGACGTCCGTTGGTGACGCCCCTTTGGAAATTAGTTATTAATGAAGCTTTGCCAGACCATAACTCAGTTATTACTGAGAATGGTCTGGTTTTAACCAGGCTAGGAAAATAGTGTTAGCCAATCAGTCTTGACCGGTTGTTGATTTTTATCAACTAGCTTGTCAAATGTGTTTAAAGCATTACTGCATGTTAGGGCTGGGTGATATGACACTATCATAGTGATGATATAAAGTGTGAATTGATGGAACTTTTTCTAAATCGTTGACATAGATGGGCCTAATTGTGGGGTAAGCAAATTTATCCGTGCAGCTTTTAGTGGGCAGGAGTTATTGGAACGTTGGAGTGGAAAAACAAACACTGATGAATGATACTCCACAAAAATCTTCAGCTTTTAGTTTTATTGTACATGAAAAATAATAATAAAAAATAGTGTCAAATGAATCTAAATTAATTCTAAATGAAATCTCTATTTAGATACACTTTCTAATTTGAATAAACTTATAGAAACAAATAAACTTTACATAAAATAAACATAAAATTACTTAAAAAGCATTGGACTACCTGCAAAAAAAAAAAAAAAAAAAGAGTTTGAAATTCAGTTTATGCTGAATCAAAACTGATATTGAGAATTGTGAAAACATGATATTGTTACTGTGAAGTAAAATTAAGATTTTGGTCATATCGCCCATCCATATTCTTTGCTAGATATTAGAAAATGTTCCCACAGTTTTACATACAGTATGAATTTTTTAATAGTGTTCACCACAAGTAATAGACTACATTGTAACCAGAAATAAGTATATAAATGGCTGCTATTTTCCATAAGTTTATTTGTAATTGCCAGAAAGAAAGAAAGAAAGAAAGAAAGAAAGAAAGAAAGAAAGAAAGAAAGAAAGAAAGAAAGAAAGAATGACAGAAAGAATGACAGAAAGAATGACAGAGAGGGCAGAGATGTGGTTAGGAATGTAAAGTCAGTAGGCCTATGTAGTTTCTTCATTCACTGTGACCTATAGCTGCACTGGATGGCCACTTCCACTTGTATTTTGTGTATTTTCAAAATACAAAATACTGTATTTGTATTTAAATACATTTTTTCACACAGTATTTTGTATTTGTATTTAAATACATTTTTCCACACAGTATTTTGTATTTGTATTTTAAATACATTTCCATGTATTTATGCCCATCTCTATAATAGTTTTGTTTTTCATGCTTCTAGAGGACCAGTGGTTACGTTCACACTGTAAATTATAAGGAGTGATAACTGCATTTAAATGTGGGAGTGAATCCGTTACATTTTAGTCATGTGAGTCATGAAATTGCAATGATTGACATAGTAACCATAGCAACATGAGAACGTGATAACCATAGAAACATTTTGGAGTCTAATGTTATGATTTTTGTTACATTTACACTTTAGTCATAATAGTCGGGGAGCCAAAGTCTCAAAAGCTCAATAAAATGGGTTGAACCTGACATGGTCTGCCATACTTTTTATTTGTGTTTTTTCTGTTAACTTTGACCCTAAGAACCAATAATTGGAGGGTCTGCTCTGCCGGAAATATCGCGAAAAAAAATTGTGGCCATTTTAGTGTATGCACCCTTTATTTTTTGTCAGAAAAATGTGAAAAATGATTTTTTTCTTCAAATCCTCAGTGGGTTTGGTAGGCTGTCAATAAATGCATTCCAGATACACAGAACACATGTGCTGACAACATCCACTGAAAAAATAACTCCTAAAACACATTTCTACATGATTTTGCATCAATTTAATGCAAAAAAATTAGGCATTTTCTCAATTTTTTCAAATATTTTCATCTTTACTTCATTGGCAATCAGCTATTCCCCCAAGTTATGACATCAGTCAATATGTCATTCTTTTCACCAAACAGTATGCTCATTCCACAGAAAAAATCATAAAAATCCAACCAAAATCAATGGATCTGTGATGATTTCACTAATAGTTGATCAGCAGGCTCAGAACCGCAATAGAATTGTAGGCTACTCTCAAACTTCCGAAAGATCGACTGCTATCATTGTTTTTTGGTAAGGTATACACCCCTAGTATTAGAAAAATCACGATAGCAGTGCAGGGGTGGTAGCGAAATCACTTTTTTTCAGCTCATGAAGTTACTAACCCCCTAAGATAAATTCCGTTTTTGAAATCTGGTGTATATCTGATTTAGGCTCATTCTAGGGATATTGTCAATATTCTATAATATGGTGCTTGGTATCGTTGGAAAGGGGACCTTTTAGGCTTTCATTTAAGCCCAGTACTGAATCTGTCTGACAAACACAGAGGTCACATGACTTCTTTATTTTTTCACAATTTCCGCCTAAACTGTATGCTTTCTTTTATCCCTGTGGCATGAAAGAACACCACGGACACAAAACTCAACAACTTCAATACTCAAGGCACTCTGATGACTCAGACAATGTATAATATACCCATACTATTTATTTGTGAGAGCCTTAAATTAGACTTGTGCAGCCAGCACAAAATAGAAGAGAATAGAAATAAAATAGAGCCAATAGAATGGACAAATAGAATACCCTATTAGTCCAGGGCCAAATGGCCTATTTATTCATGTACAGTTGTAATAAAAAGTAATTGTTTCAATAGTGTTGTCAACATAACACTTGTAATTGGTTTAACAAAATGTTTCTATCATGTATTTTGATATTCACCCACTTTCAGTTAGAATGTCAGAAACTGTTTAGATGTGTGTGTGTCCGTTCAAGGGCAAGGAAACGCGAAAGAGTAGCTCAGATAAAGCGCAAGTCTCCTAAAATTGTTTTAATGTGTAAATTGGCAAGACAAAACACATCTAAATGATGTATTTTCACTCTATGATGGTTAAATTTAGCAGTTAATCCTCGAATCACATGTGTGGGGCCGTGGGGCCTGATCCGTACGAATCAACTATGATCCCCCTTTAAAAAAAAATAGCCAATAGCTTTTTGTTAAAGGGACACTCCACCCATTTGCATTAAGCTTTGCATTGTTAGAAACCCAGTCATACTATTGAATGGTCGTGCAACACTCTCTCATTTTCCCCTGAGACGGGAGAAATCCGTTATTTACCTTTTACACTTCCTCCTACAATGACGCAAATATCGTCATTTTGCGTCATTGTAGGAGGAAGTGTAAGAGGGGGGGATTTCTGTTGAGACTACAAGCACTAGTTCCTCATCTTTCCCAGGGGGCGGGACCCGCTCACGCTACAGACCTATTACAGATCAGTGGGTGGGACTTTACTCTCTGAAACTGAAAGCAATATCCTCCATCTTGTTTGAAGCTAAGCTAACAGGCGCTGTGGAGACAGATGTAAAGCAATGACAATAGCGGAGGAGAGTGCTCAATATGATATAGAGGAAGAGGATTTCGGAAGTCTGATGCTTGAATCAGGTGTTTGTGGCTACCTTTACAAGCCGCATTATAGCGAAGAGCAGCCGAGGCAGAAGACCTGCCTGCCGCGGACGAGGAGCCCGGACTGGCTCGAGTTAGGGCGGACTGGTGGCGCCGGTGATCTCACTATGCAACTCATAGACTGTAAGATGCAACTACGAACACAGAGATAGAGTCCGTCTGCGGCAAAGAATTTCAACGATAACAATTTCTCCTGGACGAAATCTCTGAATCAGACGAGGACACGGACGTTTGTGTTGAGAACTATCCTAGTTTCACACCGCATATGTTCTGACTGAACATCCAGGTACCATGCAATAATTCACCTTTTCGAAAGAAATACAAACGAGGAGTAATGCACTAATGAGTTCGCCAACTAACTAGACATTTTGTGTGAATGTGAAATGAATTTCAAGCTCTGGTGGTAGCTAGCCTTGTAGACGGAAGAGTGATTTCTAGGCAGATATGCGCTTTCTGGATTAGTGGGAGTGGCTTGCGGAGCTGTGCAATGTGGTGCATTGTGGGAGTTGTTGTCTTTCATACAAATGCGTCCTGAAGTTATTTTTTGTCTTTCCTCGGTCACGAAGGCACCAAATTCAAAATTTATTTTACATTTCGACTACATATATGACCCACTTTAAATAAAAAACAATGTTCAAATGGGTGGAATGCCCCTTTAATAATATCACAGCTCAGCGAGGGCTGTTGAGCTCATTAAAGCCGCAGTTTCCTCCTGATCTCTAACCGTTTCTCCTCCTAATCTCCTCCATATGGCTTTAAAAATACAGTTTTCTGTGCAGAACTCAAATGGGTCTAATACGTTTTGTGTTTTAATTACACTGTCTGAATCGTTCCCTATCCCCTATATGGGCCATTCTACAGAATTGGTGCAAAGTCAGAGTTGGAAACATCTTGAAATTTTTTTGTTTTTTCCCACAAATTTTGCATGTATGCAAATTGTATAATATCCAAGGTATGCTTTTCTAGTAATTGTGCAGTTAATTCTCATATTGTATTTTCAGAAAATGCTGGAATATTTTCCTTCTCCCCAAATTTGTCACTACCGAAACACAATATTAAATAATTTATTAAGAAGGCTTATAATGACCTATTAAGATTTTGTTTACATCTACCTTATAAATATATATTTTTTCTATTTTTAAAAAATATTTTTACTGGTTAAATCAATAAAGATTATAATTTTAATAATATTTTAAGTGTGATTTATGAGATTTGTTGTATTTTGAACCCAATCTTTCTTTGTAGAAGGCATAAAGTTTATCGTACTGATTTCAAAGTTAAGGATTCATTAGTATTAATATGCATTGAACCAAACACTATCATAACATCTTAGTTGATAATTCAGTATACTTTATTTTTGACAAAACATCCCATGTTACGGTAGTGACTGCACATTTTTGGTAGTGACAGTAATGTTTTGGTAGTGACCACAATAATTAGTTTGCCATGGCTGAATCAGACTGTCCACATTTTATGTTAATATAAATAAATAACTATGATGCACATATGCAGTCAGTACATATAGCAGACACACATCTGACAGTAAATATCTTATAAGAACACCTCGAGCTATTCTATACTTTGGTCTTGAGGTGCAAGTGAGAAGAGGTATGCTCATAGATTTTTCTTCCTAAAAAAACAACAACTTACAATGTAGACTCAGAACCACTTTGTTTTATTTTCACATTTTCAACATTTTGTTTATGAGTCATTCAGATAAATCTCCAGAACCACTGAACTCTGTGTGTGTGTGTGTGTGTGTGTGTGTGTGTGTGTGTTTACATAATACATTAATTTCAGAATAATTTTCCTCATTCAGATAAATCTCCAGAACCACTGAACTGTGTGTGTGTGTGTGTGTGTGTGTGTGTGTGTGTGTGTGTGTGTACTGGTGTCTGATCACCCTCACTGGAAGTGCTAGGTGGTGTGGAAGCCCTGCAAAATGTCTCCATCTCTTTTTGTCTTTTCACCATCATCCTGTGTCTTTTCTGTCTTTTCCTCCATGCTTTTCTGACATGTCTTTGCTCCCTGTCAGATAATTCACTGATACTCTTCAACTTTCCTTCTTCCCTTCGTTTCTTATTTCTTTCATTTTCTTTCCTTAAGTATTCCTCGTACTTCACTGGGTCTTCCCTCAACCTTTGTTTGTATTCTCTCTGTCTCTCTGTTGTAGTTTTTCTATTTTTTTTAGGCATGTTGGTGTTTTATGTCATTCTCCTTGCCAAGTTAATCATAGAAATTAACATTACTGACAACAACCTTACACCTAAGCTAGTATCATGGACTGCAACCTTAAGTAATTGTAACCTCATCACATTACAGAATTTTAACAGAATATTGCATACTAAAACACTACTAAAACATACTACAGTAGTAATTATTTGCATAACTGTACTAAAATGTAGTTTATTCCTCCAAATAAAGGATTATGTGTTCCCTTTTGTCACTACCAAAACAATGTCACAACCGAAACTTCAAGAAAATGTTTCGGTTGTGACTGTTTTGGTAGTGACAATTTTAGATAACTTTTGAGCCTAGCTCGAAGATGCTAATCAGCACATGGTTAGCCATCACTGGTCAGAACAGTTGAACACATATAACAACTAAATTTTATGGAATAACATCCCAAAAAAAATACTCAATAGCAGAAAAAATGAGTTTGGTAGTGACATTCCTTAAAGTTACACACAGATTTTTAGACTTTAGAACACATTTACCTCAAAATGATGGGATCAATCTACTCACCATATAGCACATGAGAGAGAGGGACACAGGAATATTTCCTGATCAAAAATGTAGGAGTGTGGTTAAAATCAGTCTCAGCCAATGGACTACAACATTCACTGTTTTGGTAGTGACATGAAAATGCGGGACATGTTTTTTTAGATAAAGTTTCATGATTTAAAAATAAAATATAAAATAAATATTTTTTTTAACTTCATTTTTTTTAAAAAAACAAAAATATTTTTTTTAAAACAAGAATGGAAAAATTTGCAAAAAATTATTCAATATCATTTTCACAAGTTGAAATTTAGGGGTTAGGGTTTGGGACAGCCACCTCCTAATTGAAAGTAGCCCATAAATTATGATTTTATATATATAAAGCTTACTGATATCTTAAATATTATTGTGGGTTTCAATAGATAATTGAAGGATCTTAGTAAACATCTAAGATTTTAATAATTAAATGCTTTTCAAATGTGTTTTTTGGATGAGGGACAGCAGTTTGCACCAATTCTGTAGAATGGCCCATATAGTGCACTTTGTGCCATTCACCATGTAGAATATAGTAAACGTGTGAACAAGTGACTGAGCGCAGCTTATAATGTAAGGGACGAGGCTTCAGATTCTAGAGAGAATCTTATTTGATTAGAATTGATTATCTTATAAATGTGAATTTTGTCATTGTTTTGGAGCAAACTATCTTATAGATAGGCTAACCGTAAGACTAACATTCATACTAAAAGCCAAAAAAACTTTAATTTTGATTTCATGGAGACTTTAACAGAAAAGGAAATCAATTGTGCAAATGTCCAACCTGCTCTTTTACACACAATGACAGTGAGTGTGTAAAATGCATTGCACAAGTTGTGTATATGACTTGTGTGCTATGTTACAAGTCTTCTAAAGACAAACGACAGCTTTTTAAGATGTTAATGATGTTTTTAATATTATTTGCTAAACATATTCCCCTCTGCTCCGCCACAGCTCCCACACTAGCACACATTAAACCGTGTAACGCAAAGTTCAGCAGATAAAAATTCAGATTTATATCTACAAAAGTACAGTCAGGACATTGCTCAAGATCTCCTTCTGTTGAGGAAATGAAGTGACACAAATTGAGGAACAGCTGTGTTCATGCACAGCAGGGGAAGTGAAATTTAATAATCTAATAATTATGATAACACTGCAGTGTTGGAGTTAATGAGATTAAGTGATGATTGACCATTAGTGAAGAAACACTGAAGGAAAAAGCAACAAATATTTGAAGTCACCATTGTGGTAATCAGTGTTTCCTCTTGACTTCTGATGTTAGTTTTATTGTTTGGCTGCTTTAACAGTGTGTTCAGAAAACAGTTTTATATAGAGGACGTCAGTACAGAATATCATCAGATGTTTCCTGTATTTAATGCTGACATTGGGAAGTGCTCTTATTCACTGTTCACATCTGAAGTCTAATCACTGTTCGGAAGTGTGTTTTATCATTAACACATTTAAATTAAGAAGTTAATAAATACAGTGTTATGTATACACTCACAGACATCAACAATCAGCGTATGATACGCAACAATGGTGATTTGTCCAGCATGCACTGCGGCACAGTTTCACAGTTTCATGTGTTCATTGTCTTGCTGTAAATATTTCCTTTACACAAAATTTGCTGACTTTACATGTTAGAGTACATGTGGTATACCACAAATTCATGTTGTGATATACTGTATATGTCTTTTATTAAACCTTTTGTGTGTGTTTGGGTTTTTGATAAATGTAAAATAATTCTGCTTCTAAGTCAGTTCAGTTGAGCTGGTGCTCCTTTGAATTAGTTTCAACATCAAATACAGTTCACAAGATATTTTATTCTCAACTTCCACTTTTTCCTTTAAGAATAAACTATATTTCATTTCATTGAGACACACATTGATGCTCATAGTCACTTCTTGTATGACTACATTTACATTTACATTTATTCATTTAGCAGACGCTTTTATCCAAAGCGACTTACAAATGAGAACAATAGAAGCAGTTAAACTAGCAGTAGGACAACAAAATGCAAGTGCTATGACCCTTCTCAGTTTAATTCAACACAATTTTTTTTTTTTTTTTTTTTTTTTTATAGAACAGAATAGAGTAGTAGAGAGAAGTGCAAAGTAGACTTTAAGTGCAAAGAAGTGCAAAGTAGACACTAGTAGACTAGTGCAAAACACAAGTGTGCTGTCTGTAGAAAAGGCCCAAAGATATATTAGTGTTGCTATTATTTAGTACAGTTGACCATATTGTGAGTTATGTTTTACGTTTACTGCCGTTTATTCAGTGCTTGTAATAGGATAGCGCGCTGTTTTGTATATTGTATGTGACGTCACGCAGTTAGTATGCAGTATGAAAGATAGTCGGTCGGTTGTCAAAGTTAGTACGCAGTGCGATAGAGATCGTCAGTCAGTTGGATTCTCATTGTGAGCGACATTTTCCTCGGAGTGTGCGTGAATGAGAAAAGTAAGTATTTCTGCTGTATTACTCGTGATATTGCATTTCTTTGTTAGCTGTTATTTCTGTTATTTGATATGGATGAGATTTAGGAGTTTAAGGGTCGCTATACGCAAGCGTTGTGTTAATTATATTCGCGTTCGGACAATACTTTCTAGCTTCGGTCCACATGATTATACTTTACTACATATCAGTACTTTGTGGTTGAGTAAAATATGAAGTAAGTTGTGTTAAATATTATTATCTGGACTATTATAGGCTATCTAGGCTATTGAGTAGCTATATCAGATGACAGAAAGTTCGTTATTGGTGACTTAATGCATAGAAAATCTGAGAATCCCATGTAAGTGTTTGAATCTTTCTCTGCCTACATTTTAGAGTTTACATAGTCATATTCTGACTATTGTTTGTTTATATTGTAATGTATATTAGTGCTTAAGGAGAAATTACTGTATGTGTATGCATATGTTTCCTTTATTCATTTGTATTTTGTTTCTCTCTGTATAGAAACCACTGTAAGACTGGAAATACTGGTTGAGGCCTGGTCTGAGACAAAGGGCTAATTACCATTTGACCTCCCCATACGACCTCACTTCCGCAAACTACTAAGAACTCACACAAGAATATGGTTTAATGTGAATTCTTATCATTGACTGTTATGTTTTTGGTGTCATTTGAAATGTCTCAAAGTGAGTGGTACAGATATCTCATATCCAGATAGATAAAATAAAAGGTAATAAGGTTTTAAGAGTTTATGGATAACTGACTTACAAAGGAAGGTGGTCTCTCAAGCAAATGGTCACCACCCCCATGAAGGTGGGACCACTGCATGCAAATTTCTTTTGTTAGTACATGTTTCCTTGTGAAAGGTTTGTGTATATAAGGAGATGCAGCAGAGAGTTCGGGGCCTTTTCTGTATTTCAGATCGGTCCGTTAGGCTGAGAGATATAGATCTCTCAGCCTCATGTATTGCTTAATGTTGGGTATGCATCTCTTTCCTTTATTCCAGAGAATTTGATGTTTTGTATCGATTATCTTTGAATTGATTATGAAATTGGCATGATACATTTACCTGACATAATAAATTGTTATATGTGATTATTCTAAATGATCTTGACGTTGTTCATTTAATGGTTAAAAGGAATAGTCAAACATTCGCTCACTTTTAGTGAGGCACAGATATTATTAAAACCTTTTAATTTATGGAGTCAGATGAAATAAACGAGAGAATACATAACTAAATGTATTGTAAATTTAACCAACCAATACTCTGCATGAGTGAGGACAGAGCACGTGATAACCTTCCCCGTGTATTGGCGGACCGGCAGATTGGACCAATATATCGGGCCTTACAAAATGGTGACCTCGAGACGTGATCTCAAAACAGATCAAAACAGATTCACGAGAGACGTCCTTTCCAGCAAGTATTGGGAGTTTAGAATCAACAAGAGGTTTTAACATCTTCTCTTTCTTCCGTGGTTGTGGTAAGTCAATTTTCTTTGCATTCTTAGAAGTGTTGAAGAAATGTTTGCATTGTTTATGGGTAAGCGTGATGCCGCAGCCAGATGAAGAGTGATTAGATTTTAAAGATCTCCTTGTTTTGCCTAAGCAACAGGAAGCAAAACCTAAAGTGAGGATAACATCTTCCAAATTATTAATAACTTGATGAAGAGCCGAAAAAGTAAAGCCTAAAAGTTTTAAAATCAACCGCATGTTTTCAGGCCATTGTTGTATCTGGGCTTGTTAAAGACAAACCAGCAACACGTGAAGAGAATGAGCAAACTAACAGAAAACAGAGAAAGAAAAATCTAAGTTTGTAAACGATCGGAAAACACGTGATTTTATAAATAAAAGGCAGATCGATGCATTGTTTATAAAAAGAAAATTTTGGGAAAACAGGATGATATGATTTACAGGCTAAAAACTCAAATATCAAGGCTAATGCTAAATGCTAAAACCATGCTGCGCTCAAGGCTATTGTCAATGCTAAGCCATGCTGCGCCCAAGGCTAATGCTAAATGCTATTGTCCATGTTGCTTTCAAAACGCTAAAGGCTAACTTTAATGCTAAATGCTAAAGCCATGCTGCGCCCAAAACGCTTAACCCTTGTTTTGTGTCACTGGCTGACTGGGAGGGAAAGTCTCCATTTGCATGAATTGTATGAAACCGAGATTAGAAGTAACAGAATAATCTAAGTAGTCCCATTATTGTGAAATCGTGTACTGATAATGTCCTGTTTACATTATGGGCTGAAAAGGTTGAGCCTACACTGTACAAACTAAGTAGAAAAGGTCTTAACATGGATGCTATTGACAATGAAATTTTCACTTGGTGGAAAGCAGTGGGTAGTAAACAGAAGAAATCAAAACATGGTGAAATAATTGAGGCTTTAAACTTCATAAGTTATAAAAGGCTAAATGAGTCAACAAAATTTATATCTTCGCTCATGGATGCTAAATGTGAAGAAGTGCATTCTAAAAATGCAGAGGCACAAAAGTCTGAGGAAAAGATTCAAGATCTTCAAACACAGCTAGATAAATTACTAGCTGAGCTGTTAGCCCTGACTGAAAAGTGTAAAAATCACAAAGAGACCATTGCAGATCTCAAGGCTAAGCTAAATGCTAAAAGCAAGTCTCCCAAAAAGCTTAACAGCGATTGGGCTAAAAATGTACACTTCTTAGATGAGGCAGCCTGCTCTAATGATCTCGTATCTTTCCAGACAGATGAAGCATGTGATAAAGTTATGAAAAGAGTGCCTGTTTCAGCCCTTAAGGTGGTACGGCACCCAAACGGCACAGAGTCAACCATTCGGCGTCCTTTAACAGTAACTGAATGCAGCTGGTTTAAAGCAGAGATCGGACCATTCCCTTTGAAAGGGCCATTCGAACCATGGTGGAGACGCATTGTTAGTCTAAAACATGCATTTCAGCTCGAACCAAAAGATATTTGGCAAATTGTTATCAGCTCAATTCCAGATGTTCTGAACTATAAGATACCACAGGTTTTGATGACGGGCACCATTATGCAGTCAATGCATCAAAATGAGCCTGAGAGCGAAATCTTGAATAGACTAAAACAATGCCTTCGCGAGCTGCGTGGTTGTAGTCCTGTTGGATGGGAATTGATTTTCAATCGGAAACAGAGTACTGAAGAATCGTTTGAGACATATGCAGAAAATATGTTTGAACTTTTTGAGGAGTATTCTGGAATTGAAGGTGTTAACCACAACAATGTAGTTCTCCTTGAATTCCTGCTTACAAATGCAGGGCCGCGTGTACAGCAATCACTCATGTGTGGTGCTTCTCCAGCAAAAAATACATTCGAAGGTATTGTTAGCTGGGCAACAAGAATTGAGTCACGGAAACAAATGCATGGTGAGGTAGCTGTGTTAGAATGTCATGAAAATCCTCCATCTACAGGAGAATTCAGAAAGCCACACTGTGGCAAACTGAACAGATTCTGTAATTCCTGTCACAAAACAGGCCATACAGAGGAAAAGTGTTGGTCACTTGGCAGAGGCAGACCTCCACCCTATTTCATAAAACGCAGACAATCACAATCTAATGACACGAACCAGCACTCAGCAAGTAACCAAAGCTCAAATGCATCTAAAACTCTTACTGACCTGACAACTTTGGTCACTCAAGGCCCTCAGCTATTAGCGTCATTTGCTAGTTGGGTAGCAGCCCAATAGCAAATAGCTTAATAGTTTAACATCTAAATTCATTGAACCTGTCTGCATTTTCAAAATTTGAAATTGTGCTTAACACATCGTGCACATAGAACACAATTTGGTTGTTTGTGCTACAACATGCACATAGGCTAATTTAAAGTTTATTCTTTAACACAGGATTGCTTTACTGTAAGTGTATTTGAAATACTTAAGCAAAGGTGATATAGATGTTGTATTCTATTGTTTTGCTGTGGGAGTATTTGGAACACTTAGGTAAAAAGGTTGTAGATGTTGTATTCTAGGCCATGTATCCGGTGTAAACTGAATTAAACATGTGTGTCTATGCTAAATTTGGTGGCTATAATGTGATTCACAATGAATTTTGAAAATCAGAAACAGCGAACGCATCTGTGTCTGTGTCTGTTATTTTGTACGTGTGAATACGGCAAATCTCAGATGTTTAGCCAATTACCTCTGTTTTGAGAATCAGACTGGCGAGATTGTGTCGTGCATCCTTAGGAGAAGGACTGCAAAGCGATATAGTTTCCCTGATCTATAAACGGAAAATATAAAGTAAGAGTAAATAGAAGAATCAAACGTTAAAATGGCCATTTAAAAAGACTAAATGAGAAGAAAGGGTATTTGAAACCTAGCAAAGGAAAAAAAGAAAAACAGCGAATGTACATCTTATCAGCCCTGAGCCAAAAAGCCTTTTAATATTCAAATGTATTGACATGAGAACAAGCAGAGATTTGACCAGGTGTTAAGTTGTTCCAGAGACTCTTCAGAGACTGAAAACAATATAATTTGACTTGTATTGTTAAAGAATAATTATATTATAACTTGAATTATAATAAACATTATATTACACTCGCCGAGCAGGACAATAATTGGAGAAGTGTGACTTTCGTCATTAAAATTGAATTTCTGAAACAGAATTTCATTTGTGTGCTACCCAGTGCCAAAAAGGGGCGGGGTATGCCTTTATTTTTCACCGTTAGAAAACACGGCTAGAATTGTGGCACAGGTAATAGCAAACCAAATTGTGCAACAACTAAAATGTAATCTAATCAGAGAAGTAAATTTACAAGGAGGGTACCACAGTTTTTTGCAGGTCAAAAAATATCTGCACTAACTAAAATGTGTGAACGACACCATAAACAGATCTGGCCGTAATGAGAGAAAGCAATGAGCATTGCACATGCAGCGGACTGAAGGCTGAACTGGAAAAGCAGCTTCAGGTGTCACAACACACTGAAACAACAGCAACAATTCAGACTTGGTCAATGAAACTCGGTTTCATGTGACATCTGGAATTAAAATTCGTCTGAATTTAATGTTTTTGAAATATTGGAATTATCTGTGGTTCGCTCTCCTCTGTTTTCTGTCTCAGGCTTAGGCTACTTCTGCAAAATGGTGGAGCCCACCTGGAGCAAATCCAGGACAGCGGAATTGAGACTCGGGAGATGGGTGAAAAGACATTACAAAAGGCCTTTTCACACGTCACACTATCACATTACTGCAAAAATATGGCCTCCCAGTATAGAACTGGAACTAAATTTGCAACACAATTGTTATAGATTAGAGTACACCCATCTCCTAGAAGTGAACACTGAACACACACCTCCATCACTATACACTGCACATCATACGAAGATGTGTCATCTTCACACAAACAGATCCAGATAGCTTCACACACACAGGGTAAAGCTGATCTCATGATCATGGTCTAACAGAGACACAGAGAATAGCATACGCTATTCACAACAAACTGCCAACTAATGTAACACACATGGACAACTGAATGGCTACAGTCACAAATCAAGACAAATTCTAAGGCAGACCTGCCATTAAATTTCAAATTCTATGATTGTTGGTGGGAGTTGGAAGATCAGAGGGCCCCTGATTTCTCAACTTACCACTAATAACAGAAACATAATTAAAATGGATAAGTACCAATTCAATCAAGTACAAAAATTTACAATTCAACTCTGTCATAATCTGTGACTTAGCCAGATCAATAAACACACTCTCTCACAGACACACACACACACAGCAACACACACACACACAAAAACACTCTCACAGACAAAAACACACTCTGACATTCTAAAAAATACTCACACACAAACACACAAAACCATTGATTGGTTTACACCGACCTCTTGCTGCATTTCTGAAACCTATTTTGATTTCTGCATATTTTTCCTTTGAGTAATTCAGAAAAACATTTCTGAAACTTATTTTGATTTTAATTTCTGAAACTTATTTTGATTTTAATTTCTGAAACTTATTTTGATTTTAATTTCTGAAACTTATTTTGATTTAAATTTTCTGAAACTTATTTTGATTTCTGCTTATTTGTATATTGTCCATTTTACTCGCAACAATGTTTTTGGACATCAATTCAACTGAATCTCTATGTTTGGTTACACCAAAATTTCGCTGACACTCTTCATGAAATGTTGTTTTAACCTAGCACTGGTTGTTTTTTTAGAATGTCATTTATTTAAATGTTTCTAAGAACAGGGTAAGAGCTTGTAAGATCTTCCTTTGTCCTTCCTTGACCCTCTATAGGAGTATTATTGGCATGGTAATTAAAAATCAGGTAATTAATGAGACCAAATGTACCACTCACATTTGCTGACATGAACATGGTATTTTACATTGAACATGACATGATTTTGCTTTATTGCATTATGCGTTCCTATGCATTTCCTTACGACTGTAAGTTCATATATGTGCTCAATCGTGAAGCGGACATTTAAGATGCTTTTCAGGTGTCAAAGGAGAACCCCTTCATCCACTGAGGTCTGCCCAGACCACCGTACCGCTGGAGGTGACAGGGTGGGTCAAGGAGGGTCAGATCATCATCGTGGAGAAGGTGCCAGGGAAGCGGAAGTTTCTCCATGAAGGAATGACACGTCAACTGATCAAGTCACAAGAGGTCCAGATTGACTCTATGAACTTTGCTCACGTCACAGGATTACAGGAAGAGAACCTGAACGCATTCATCCACCTGCTGGACTCAAGCAACATACACCTGGTGAGAACAGGTGTTCTGCAGGTGAACACAGCCCACTGAGATTCTACAGATGCCAATATTGCAAAGACAATTTTTGTGCTACATCTTCAAGGATTATAGCAAACGTCTTACTGTGACCCCGTACGTGTTCATCAGAATGTGACCCACGGGATCAAGGAGGGAATCTGTAAGACTGGAAATACTGGTTGAGGCCTGGTCTGAGACAAAGGGCTAATTACCATTTGACCTCCCCATACGACCTCACTTCCGCAAACTACTAAGAACTCACACAAGAATATGGTTTAATGTGAATTCTTATCATTGACTGTTATGTTGTTGGTGTCATTTGAAATGTCTCAAAGTGAGTGGTACAGATATCTCATATCCAGATAGATAAAATAAAAGGTAATAAGGTTTTAAGAGTTTATGGATAACTGACTTACAAAGGAAGGTGGTCTCTCAAGCAAATGGTCACCACCCCCATGAAGGTGGGACCACTGCATGCAAATTTCTTTTGTTAGTACATGTTTCCTTGTGAAAGGTTTGTGTATATGGGCCATTCTACAGAATTGGTGCAAACTGCTGTCCCTCATCCAAAAAACACATTTGAAAAGCATTTAATTATTAAAATCTTAGATGTTTACTAAGATCCTTCAATTATCTATTGAAACCCACAATAATATTTAAGATATCAGTAAGCTTTACATATATAAAATCATTATTTATGGGCTACTTTCAATTAGGAGGTGGCTGTCCCAAACCCTAACCCCTAAATTTCAACTTGTGAAAATTATATTGAAAAAATTTTTGCAAATTTTTCCATTCTTGTTTTAAAAAATATATTTTTGTTTTCTTTTAAAAAATGAAGTTAAAAAAAATATTTATTTTATTTTTTATTTTTAAATCATGAAACTTTATCTAAAAAAACTTGTCCCGCATTTTCATGTCACTACCAAAACAGTGAATGTTGTAGTCCATTGGCTGAGACTGATTTTAACCACAGCCCTACATTTTTGATCAGGAAATATTCCTGTGTCCCTCTCTCTCATGTGCTATATGGTGAGTAGATTGATCCCATCATTTTGAAGTAAATGTGTTCTAAAGTCTAAAAATCTGTGTTGTAACTTTAAGGAATGTCACTACCAAACTCATTTTTTCTGCTATTGAGAAAACTTTTTTGGATGTTATTCCATAAAATTTAGTTGTTATATGTGTTCAACTGTTCTGACCAGTGATTGCTAACCATGTGCTGATTAGCATCTTCGAGCTAGGCTCAAAAGTATCTAAAATTGTCACTACCAAAACAGTCACAACCGTAACATGTCTTGAAGTTTCGGTTGTGACATTATTGTTTTGGTAGTGACAAAAGGGAACACATAATCCTTTATTTGGAGGAATAAACTACATTTTAGTACAGTTATGCAAATAATTACTACTGTAGTATGTTTTAGTAGTGTTTTAGTATGCAAGATTCTGTTAAAATTCTGTAATGTGATGAGGTTACAATTACTTAAGGTTGCAGTCCATGATACTAGCTTAGGTGTAAGGTTGTTGTCAGTAATGTTAATTTCTATGATTAACTTGACAGGGAGAATGACAGAAAACACCAACATGACAAAAAAAAAAAAAAAAAAAAAAACTACAACAGAGAGACAGAGAGAATACAAACAAAGGTTGAGGGAAGACCCAGTGAAGTACGAGGAATACTTAAAGGATTAGTTCACTTTAAAAAAAACTTTTGCTGATAATTTACTCACCCCCATGTCATCCAAGATGTCCATGTCTTTCTTTCTTCAGTCGAAAAGAAATTAAAGTTTTTGATGAAAACATTCCATGATTTTTGTCAATATTATGGACTTCAATGGGCCCCAAACGGTTCAAGGTCCAAATGACAGTTTCAGTGCAGCTTCAAAGGGCTTTAAACGATACCAGACGATGAATAAGGGTCTTATCTAGCGAAACGATCGGTCATTTCAAAAATAAATAAAAAAGTTTAAGTTTTATAAGCACAAATGCTCGCCTTGCTCTGTTCTTCTTGCTTCTGTTTTCATCAAAAACCTTAATTTCTTTTTGACTGAAGAAAGAAAGACATGGACATCTTGGATGACATGGGGGTGAGTAAATTATCAGCAGAAGTTTTTTTAAAAGTGAACTAATCCTTTAAGGAAAGAAAGAGAAAGAAATAAGAAACAAAGGGAAGGGAAGGAGGAAAGTTGAAGAGTATCAGTGAATTATCTGACAGGGAGCAAAGACAGGTCAGAAAAGCATGGAGGAAAAGACAGAAAAGACACAGGATGATGGTGAAAAGACAAAAAGAGGTGGAGACATTTTGCAGGGCTTCCACACCACCTAGCACTTCCAGTGAGGGTGATCAGACACCAGTACACACACACACACACACACACACACACACACACACACACACACACACACACACACACACTTCAGTGGTTCTGGAGATTTATCTGAATGAGGAAAATTATTCTGAAATTAATGTTTTATGTAAACACACACACACACACACACACACACACACACACACACACACACACACACACACAGTTCAGTGGTTCTGGAGATTTATCTGAATGACTCAAACAAAATGTTGAAAATGTGAAAATAAAACAAAGTGGTTCTGAAACAGTCTACATTGTAAGTTGTTGTTGTTTTTTAGGAAGAAAAATCTATGAGCATACCTCTTCTCACTTGCACCTCAAGACCCAAAGTATAGAATAGCTCTAGGTGTGCTTATAAGATCTTTACTGTCAGATGTGTGTCTGCTATATTTACTGACTGCATATGTGCATCATAGTTATTTATTTATATTAACATAAAATGTGGACAGTCTGATTCAGCCATGGCAAACTAAGTATTGTGGTCACTACCAAAACATTACTGTCACTACCAAAAATGTGAAGTCACTACCGTAACATGGGATGTTTTGTCAAAAATAAAGTATATTGAATTATCAACTAAGATGTTATGATAGTGTTTGGTTCAATGCATATTCAAACTAATGAATCCTTAACTTTGAAATCAGTATGATAAATTTTATGCCTTCTACAAAGAAAGATTGGATTAAAAATACAACAAATCTCATAAATTACATTTAAAATATTATTAAAATTATAACCTTTATTGATTTAACCTGTAAAAATATTTTTTTAAAATAGAAAAAATATATATTTATAAGGTAGATGTAAACAAAATCTTAATAGGTCATTATAAGCCTTCTTAATAAATTATTTAATATTGTGTTTCGGTAGTGACAAATTTGGGGAGAAGGAAAATATTCCAGGATTTTCTAAAAATACAATATGAGAATTAACTGCACAATTACTAGAAAAGCGTACCTTGGATATTATACAATTTACATACATGCAAAATTTGTGTAAAAAAACAAAAAAATTTCAAGATGTTTCCAACTCTGACTTTGCACCAATTCTGTAGAATGGCCCATATAAGGAGATGCAGCAGAGAGTTCGGGGCCTTTTCTGTATTTCAGATCGGTCCGTTAGGCTGAGAGATATAGATCTCTCAGCCTCATGTATTGCTTAATGTTGGGTATGCATCTCTTTCCTTTATTCCAGAGAATTTGATGTTTTGTATCGATTATCTTTGAATTGATTATGAAATTGGCATGATACATTTACCTGACATAATAAATTGTTATATGTGATTATTCTAAATGATCTTGACGTTGTTCATTTAATGGTTAAAAGGAATAGTCAAACATTCGCTCACTTTTAGTGAGGCACAGATATTATTAAAACCTTTTCATTTATGGAGTCAGATGAAATAAACGAGAGAATACATAACTAAATGTATTGTAAATTTAACCAACCAATACTCTGCATGAGTGAGGACAGAGCACGTGATAACCTTCCCCGTGTATTGGCGGACCGGCAGATTGGACCAATATATCGGGCCTTACACCACACTCAAATTACACACTGAAAATTACTGACACAAGAAAGAGGAAAGAATAAATGAAGTTCCTAAACGCAAGTTAGGGAGGAGTGAGCCCATCTAATCTTTCAATCAACAGCCTGAGTATATAAGCAGCCGCTTACCTCTCTCTAGCATCAAGCTGTTCCAGTATGCGGTATTGCCGCACGGAATAATGTCCGACATCCCGGAAATCCAGCTCTTTCCTTCAGACGACGAACTGACAAGTCTTCCTGAGACACCGACAGTCACTCCCCGCGTAAGATCGGATCTTACGGATCCAAATACGGATAATCTTCATGAGCGTTCTGGCCGGGAAATCCAGCGCTCATATAAACCACGTTCCAAAAGGCAACGCTCTCCTCCACCTTCAAGATCGCCAGTTTTAACTGAGCCTCGTCAATCTTCTCAGACTTCATCACTCCATTCTACCGCTGCTATTACACCGATTCCACCCATATCAAAATGTTCAGTCAACAGCCTACGTCAAGTCCTTTCCAGCTCCGGAATCCATTTCTCCCGCAGATCATCAAAAGCTCAACTCTACGATCTTTTCATCGGTTCCGTCAGTTCCAGCATTTCAACAAACACTTCAACAGCTCATAAAAGCAAGACTCGCCCCTCTTCTACCTCCGTTTCTCTCCCGGTCCGGCGTTCTGAACCCACACAATCCCAACGCGCCGATTCGAAGGCCGCCGGCGCTGCCAGTGCCACGGCTCGCGCTTCCTTGTCCGCCGGTATTTCCACCCGGCCAACAACAGCGGCCGCAAAAAACAGTTCCGCTTCTTCTCCAGTTCTCACAAACTTCTTGCAGTCAGCCCCACTCTTCAGGCAAGAACCAAACTTACAAACACGTTCTACTGCACTTCCCTCTGCTTCTCCAGTTCTCTCTAATCTTCTTTATAATAACCCTTGTGCCAGGTCACCCTCACAGACAGTTACTTTTTTCTCACCCTCAAACCAACCTACTCAGATAGCGGATCCTAGCGCGAGGTTGCCTTCGCTAGCCATCCCCCCTCCTCTTTCCTTCCATTCCAATTCACCTCAATCCTTTCTTCCCCCTTCTATCCTCCAGTTGCCTCCCAATTTCCTTCCCAGTACACATCCGAGCGTGAGGTTGCCTCCGCAAAGGATTTCTCCACCTTTTTTCCCCACAAACCCTCTACCTCTCATTCCAGCCCATGCCAGCCATCTTGGACACCAGTCAGTAATGGGACCCTCTGATCAACATTCATCAACTTTTCTCAACGCTAACACTTGCTCTTCAGATACCATCCGCTTGCCAGCCCATTCTCTCTCCACAGCAGTCCATCTTCCAGCTCCTCCCAACGCAGTCGCCATGGAACCACCTCCAGTCTCAGCCCATCTCCGTTCACTAATTCTATCAGGTGCAGATATTGATCTTCCTTCTCTACTGACTTCTGTCCCTCTCAATGAATCCCACCGCTCTTTTGACTGCGGCCCATTAACCATCAATCTAAAAAATTCCATCCAACCTTCAAAACGAGTTCTCACACTCGCAGAATTCTGCATTGCTTTTGCCAGATACACAGAAGTAATTTGCACTTCATTTCCAGCCAGACGCAAGGAATTAAACGACTACCTCTCCATCATAGCAGAGCTCAGTCTCTCTTTCGGAGGTAGTCATTTTTATACATACCATAAGCTTTTTTCAGCTAAATGCACCGCCCGTGTCACCCACTGGAACCAGTGTCCTTACTGGGGAGCCTTGGATCTTGAACTGTATAACAGAGTCTTCTTAGGGGTTCGAAGCCTTTCTTGTGCTATCTGCAGGTCTATCATTCATTCTACTTCAGAATGTCCCCAAACCAGCCCAGATCTTCCAACCCATCCAACTCCATTCCAAGAAAAATCCACTTCACATGTCCCTCAATCAAGGAATGACCGTAACCAGATTTTTACCTCAGTCTCAGGCAGACAAGTGTGCAACAGCTTCAATTCATCAGGCTGCAACAGACAACGATGCCGCTTCCTCCATGTCTGTAATTTCTGTGGCGGAGCTCACGCCCGTTCCATTTGCCCTGTGCGCCGCTCCTCAGCTAACCTTAATAAAAAATTTCAAAAGTACCTCTCTAGTCCAATCATTATTTCCTCATTAGCTAGAGAACTAGACAACTATCCAGACAAAAACTTCACCCAGTTTCTTCTTTCAGGCCTGAAAGAAGGTTTTGACCCCGGCCTGGAAAGCATACCTGATTCCAGCCTGATCTGCAACAATCTGCAATCCGCGATAGCCGAACCCGATATAGTGGAAGCCCTCATTAAAAAAGAACTAGATTCAGGATTCATGATCGGTCCTTTTGATTTTCCACCTTTCGAATTATTCCGTATAAGTCCTATCGGAGTAGCCACCAGAAAATTTTCCGGCAAAAAACGAATGATCATCGATCTCTCTGCTCCTCATGGAAGTTCCCAACCCAGCATCAATAGCCTAATTCCGCTAGATGAATTCTCACTGCACTACCACGACATAGACCAAGCAATCACTCTCATTAAAAACGCCAGTTTCGGAGCCTGGCTAGCAAAGGTTGACATTACATCTGCCTTTAAAGTCATGCCAATTCACCCAGATTTCTGGCACCTTTTCGGCATTCGTTGGAACGAAAAATACTACTTCGCAGTACGTCTAACTTTCGGCTGTAAAAGCAGTCCCAAAATATTTGACATGCTTTCAGAAGCACTCTGCTGGATCCTACAAAACAATTATGCAATCCCATACCTCATCCATCTCCTCGACGACTTCCTCGTCATCTCACCAAGTAATTTTCCCCCAGCAAAACACCTAACCGTCATCCAAACAGTGTTTTCCAAACTAGGAGTTCCCCTCTCTCTTGAGAAAACCGAAGGCCCATCTACATCATTGGAATTTCTTGGAATCCTCCTAGACTCTGTCAAATTCCAAGCTTCTCTCCCCAAAGAAAAAATAGATCGCATAATCACAATCGCATCAAATTTGCTGGAAGCTAACCATTGCAGCAAGCGTGATCTGCTTTCTCTCTTAGGCCACCTAAATTATGCAATGCGCATAATTCCCCAAGGCCGGCCTTTCATTTCACACCTGCTAACTCTCGCTACCTCAGCATCAGGTCTAGAAAACATAATTTCACTAAGCCAACCATGTCGGGCAGACTTGAAATTATGGATCACGTTCCTCAAGCAATGGAATGGAATTACCTTTTTCTACAACGACTTTTTGTCCCGACCTTGCGACATCACCCTGTTCACTGACGCCGCCCCCTCCACAGGTTTTGGAGGTTTCTACAGAGGACGTTGGTTTGCTTCAACCTGGCCTCCTGAGCTCTCTAATACACCTCAAACTGTCGAATCAACTGCCCTGTTCGAGCTATATCCCATAGTAGTAGCAGCCTATCTATGGGGATCCGAATGGTCAACAAAAAACATCCTGTTCCACTGTGATAATTCTGCCACCGTTCACTGCATCAACAAGAGCCGTTCTAATGCTCCAAAAATCATGCCCTTTCTAAGACGTCTCATTTGGATCTCTGCCTGTCACCAGTTTGTCATTAAAGCTGAACATATTCCAGGTCACCAAAATCAAATAGCTGATGCTTTATCCCGTTTTCTTTTTCAGAAATTCAGAACATTGGCTCCGGAAGCAGACTCCGATCCAACTCCAGTTCCACCTTATTCAGAACTCATATTCCTCTAGACCATCCCCTCAGATATCTCCATACCCTATCCACGAATACCATCTTACAAGCCGTTTCTCCCAGAACACTCCAAACCTACTGGACAGCTTGGGGTTCCTTCAAAAACTTCCACAGAGCTCACAACATGGTTTTTCCTGAGTTTTCCCTCCTCTCAATATCCTCATTCATCACAAACCTCCATCACACCAGTTTAATTCAACCAGGATCAATCAAAGTCTACCTTAGCGGAATTCATTTATTTTTCAAGCTCCTCCATGGCCAACAGTGCCCCAACATTTCGAATCCTCAGATATCCCTCCTCATCAAAGGTTTACAAAAAACCAATCCCCCTCGTCCAGACTCTAGACAACCTTTAACCATCGACATTCTTAGCATCTGCCTAACCACTCTCCGCTCAGGTCTTTTTTCTCCCAACAAAACAAGAACCCTAGACGCCATGTTCAATTTGGCTTTCTTTGGTTTCCTCAGAGTCTCAGAATTCACCACCAACTCAAAATTCAACCCATCCATCCATCCTACATTCTCCGACCTTCAAATAATAAACCATGACACCATACGTTTCAACATCAAACAAAGCAAAACCGATCAATTGAAACATGGTCATTCGATTTTCATTTTCAATTTGCCAACCCCTATCCAACCATACCAGTCCTTAAACCTTTTTCTTCACCAGAGGAAATCCCAAATCACCTCTTCTCTCGACCCCCTTTTCATCGATGATAAAAACCTCCCTGCCTCCAGACATTGGTTTCAAAAGAACCTCAAATCCATCCTCAACAGTTCCGGCATCCCAACCAAACATTTCTCTTCACATTCCTTCCGAATAGGTGCAGCCACTACAGCAGCGCAAAGGGGCCTTTCCGATCACCAAATCAAAATGCTGGGTCGATGGTCGTCCCACGCCTTTGAAACATATGTTCGTTCAGATCTGCATAACATTAGACAAGCACAACAAACACTAGCATCCTTCTGAGTCCGGACCGCTTCTCCCTACTATTTGCATCTTCCCGCTTACCTAGCCCCGCAGGGCGTGCATTCATCTGGATGCAGTGAGAGCTCTCCCTTTTCAGATGCGTGTGACATACCACTCCTGGAGTGGGGTCTCCCATCTGAATCGCCGTGTGGGCTCCCCCATCCAGATGCATCGTAGGCTCTCCCGTTCGACTCGCTGTGTGGGCTCCCCCATTTTGATCACAGAGTTGAACTCCCTATTTATAAACATGGGGGAGGGCTCTCTCCTTCGAAATGCAGCGGGAGCTCTCCCGGTCGAATCGCAGTATGAGCCTTCCTTTCGGGCGCCGCGGGGGCTCTCCCTTTCCGAATCGCTGTGTGACCCTTCATGGTTTTTTTTTAATCATGGAGGCTCTCCCGTTCGGATCGCAGTGTGGGCCCTCCTATCCGAAAAGAGGACTGGAGGTACCAAGGATCGCACGTCCCTCGAGCGCGACTGGCCATTTATGTTTGTGTGATCTAAGCCCCCTGCGTCAGTAGGACGGTAGTTCTGCATTTCCTCTGTATACCGTAGGCTCCCTCTTGCTGCGTAGGGAGTTTCGCTTCAGATATTGGTGGCCTGTTTGCCTTTAGGGACGAGGACCCCTTCCCTCGTTCGTGACATCTGGAGGACCTATGTTCTTTAACTCCATGGGGCTCCATGTCATGGATGCGGCAGGGCGTTCTCCAACCTCGTACTCAAACCTCCAGTCCCAAGATACTCCCGCAGGAGTAATTTCTGAAAGTCACTGCCGCAGCAGTACAGCGGTGAGATGTACCCCAGTAAAATGTCCACAAGCTCATTTCGTTCCAGGCACACTCTTTCATACACAGCTCCCGCCGGAGCTCCACTCATAGCCCCACATGGTGGGCATAGTAGGGAGACGCAGTCCAGCCAGAGTTACCACAGGAGCCCCGTTAAACATCCCTGCTGCAGCAGCGTCCATCCATGCCCCATATAGCTTTAAATTTCCACTTTTTTTGGGGGGGGGGGGGGTAGAATGTTTTAAAGCTCTTAGGCATACTGTATTTTCTAAGTTTCTTAATTATTTGATCATGCTATTCTAACTTGCTGTCCCAAATTTATTCAACACTTTTGGGGGGTATATCAGAGCTCGAGTTGAAGCTGCTTCATCGAGCCCCTCTTCAGTGGACAGCAAGCCAAATAAGTTTAACCTAATATCTGAAAGATTTTATGGGCAAGCAAACTCGTTAAATGAAGTTCCTAAACGCAAGTTAGGGAGGAGTGAGCCCATCTAATCTTTCAATCAACAGCCTGAGTATATAAGCAGCCGCTTACCTCTCTCTAGCATCAAGCTGTTCCAGTATCCCTCCACCTCCCCAAACTCCACCTTCATCTCCGGTACCTTGCCCTTCAATTATCATATCCTACATTTAGCCACTGGGGGGTATATCAGAGCTCGAGTTGAAGCTGCTTCATCGAGCCCCTCTTCAGTGGACAGCAAGCCAAATAAGTTTAACCTAATATCTGAAAGATTTTATGGGCAAGCAAACTCGTTAAACAGAATAATAAGAACTATCTCTCAGCTCGTCATTTCATACTCTGGAATATTTGGCCTTCTGGTGTTCTGGCCGACACTCCTGAGTGAACCTGATAAACCCAGAATTAGCACTGAGCGTCTACCCATTATCCTCACTTCACTGTCTTTAAAGTTAAGTGAATGGGTTAAATAAGTTATTTGTTGGAAAAGTTAAAACATTAAATACATTAAAGGCAGGGTAGGTAGGATTTTTCTAAAAAAAAAAAAACATTCCAAATTTGTTTAAACTGTCTTTATATACCAATACATAATTAAAATGTAAGTACTCTGAAAAAGAGAGTATAAAAATAGAGTGTCTTTAGACCTCTCACGACTGTTGTAAACACAGCTAATTATTTCCATTCACTCCACCCCCTCCCTTCTGGGCTCCTTCCAAAGCCACGCCCCCAAAACACATGAACGCGCGACGCCAAACGCTCAGGCTCCGCTGGAAGACACATTTATTTACCTGAGATGAGTGGAGAGGAAGGAGCGCAGTGCATGCAGTGACATCATGTCAGAATCACATGTAATAAAATACCTAACTTTATCACTATAAATATAAACAAATAAGATGGCTTTTAGTACTCACTATCAAGCTAGTATATCGATACTGGTAAAGTTTAAAATATACTTTGTTTGATTCGGTAACAAGCTATATTTATAGGTAACGAGCTATATTTATAGCCTAAGGCAAAGTTAAAAACAGGTTGCATTGATACACGTTTTTCCATTACCATCAGTTACACTGTGATGAAGGTGAATTTCGTGTAAGATTCATAACATATATGGTGTTTTGCATGTAAGAGTTTCCACGATGAAAGCATTGTTGACTCTGATGAGGACTACACTCCGGAGACAAGTACCACATCGTCGGTTCGAGGACAGGTCCGGGGTCGAGGGCGAAGCAGAGGAGGTCGTTGCACATTTGTTTGCCTTGTTTGCCTTCGCTGACTGAATATGCAGGTGCTTTGAATTTTGAATGCTCTTTCTCTGCCATAATTTTACTCTTCGTAGGTTCCGCGCCTCTTGCACTCCTCAAATCAAACGGGTGCGCGCGCATATGGGCAGATCTTGTAGCAACAGGGGTGGTAGCCATGGTTGCGAGAGAGAGTGACAGTCGCCCAAACCAATCAATGTTTCGTCCCGGATGGAAATAATGAGCTGTGTTTATTGTAGATTAAAAGGTCTACAGTCACTTGATTTTTATACTCTCTTTTTCAGAGCACTTACATTTTAATTATGTATTGGTATATAAAGACAATTTAAACAATGTTGAAAAAAGTGTTTTAGAAAAATCCTACCTACCCTACCTTAAAGTTAAATTTCAGAAGCTCATGCTGTGTGCTGCCCTCTACTGGTCAGAGTTAATAATTCAGTGAAGCACTCTCTTCAGTATAACTCTGTCAGGCAAGAAAGTCAGAGCTGGATTCATGTTGCTGAATTTATTTCTGATACGCTTCTGCCTTGGAGACTATGTGCCTGTAAGTAATGTGTAAATCATTTTCAATCACTTGCATTGGTAAGGAATGTCATGTTAGAAACGTTTTTGTGTTTTGTAAAATATGTGCTCTGTTAGCTAGCAGTACAGCTGTAGCTAGCTCTGCTTTTTAATTGCTTTGTGACTTGTAGGTGAACTGTGTTTTTCATACAGTAGGCTACATTGCTTGTTTTACGCTTTGATAGGAATTTTGTAGTAACATAGTTATATGTAAGCATATGTTCATGTTTTATGTACTGATTTATATTCTTATTTTGTAATATTTCAGTTTTACAAAACAAAACAACAAGAGGAAACAACTTCAGTAAAATACAAGTCAAGCCTTGTGTGTTTATTGGAGGACTTTTGAATGTTCACTGGCTGATTAGCTTTGCACAAGAGATCGGATTGCAAGGGCAGCAAAACAGGAGTGATTAGAAGAAAGTTGCCAAACCACCAAAACACCAAGATCCCATGAAATCAACTAATGTGACTTTGCTTTGTTTTTTATTTAATTTTTAATTTTTAAAAAAGCCATCTTCTACTTTCTAGTTGACTGCAAGTACATTGGATTGAACAGACTGTGTCAAACATATTGAGTTGTTTCTGGAAGTGACTAAATTTAAAATGTAAATAAAGCCACATATTAAAATTTATTTTGATTTCATGGGATCTTTAAAAACATATATATATATATGATGCACATAAGTTTTTTAAATCTTTTATTAAAAAGACTCATACGATAATCTTCAGTAATAGAAATTATCATTGTAAATTGATATAAGCACATATGAAAACAGTACAAGAAGTGTTTGCCAGTTAAAAAAAAAAAAAAAAACAGCCAGTTATGAAAGAACACAAACATATCCTTCACTCCTCAGATCTGCTGCAGATGAAGTTGAGTTTGTGGTGTTCAGGATGGCTGATCCAGCGCTGATCTCCTCCAGACTGAACTGCTCCAGATCTCACTCCAGACACACAGTCCTCGTCTCCTGTGCCGTTCCCTGGAGCCCAGTTCTGATAGCACACGGTCTCTCCGCTCACCCAGAACCAGAGGCCCACAGTGCAGGAGTGACGTAAACCCAACCACACCGCCTCAGTAGACGCACCTTTAACCACATTCATCACACGACGCTGCATCTTGTCTGAATGAACCGAGACCAGATCCGTATAATTCTGTCTGCAGTATCTCAGAGCTTCAGGCCACGTCAGAGTCTCGTTGATCAGAATCGGTTTATCTGGACACAAAACAAACCACAAGCAAAAACTAGAGAGAGACTGATCAAAAACAACATGCAGAACAAACACTGTGGAGGAATCTGTCATGTCAGACATGTAGCGTGAACTTTAAGATATCTGGAGGTGATGGATGGATTGTGTGTGTTTGTGAGGATCTGCTCACCTTCATGACACACAAAAGGAATTTGGATGTCACAAGAGACGTCATACCATTTACCATGAGTGTTCAGGTTCTTTGGATCGAGCATTATACAGCTTTCAACACTTCCATTATTATTAGGTTCACCAGGAGCCCAGTATCTGAATGAGGAGTCACTCTGATCTGACCACTGCCATTTATCAACACTCGTCCTCTTCAGCCCAATCCAGATATCCCCAACACCATCATTCACACTCTTCTTCAGCTCGTTCATGTCGTTCATGTTGTCAACGGTGGCCAGATCTGTGTAATTCTCTCTGCAGAATCTCTGAGCTTCAGTCCAGGTCTTCAACACGTTTATAAAGTGATACTGACGCTGAACACATTCAGATACGGAGCAGAGAGCTGTGAAAGAGAGCGTTTGATTTAATGCTTTTCATAACAGGGTCAAACCTGATGAAACTATAAACCATAAATAATACAACAAACACACTCACCAATGAGAAGAAGAATCAAATATAGAGTTTGGTCCATTTCTGAGGAAGAAACACAGTGAAAAACTAAAATAATCTCATATTCATCTTATATTAAAACATAATCATATCAGCATAACTTGATTCATAATCGTTGAGACAATAATAACATCTGGAAGTTTAATTGTGTTTGAAGAATGAACATGTTCTTACTTTAGAGGTCGTGTGTTTCTGTCCTGAGTCTGATGTTTCTGTCTGCAGATTTAAACTACGTGATTATTATATCTGCTCTCATCCCTCATTCAGCTCATCACATCATTTGTTTATTTCTTCTAAACCCCTATTTCATATTTTACTTCCTCTATATTTGTGTGTTTGTCCAACTCTTTCCCCTTATTTGCATCTTGACGTCTGTGTCAGTGTGTATCAGTCTATGTTAATATGGACCTTAATCAGAAAATTATATACATATGAAAATTCATAATTTATATTTTAACTTTAATAACTAAACAGTTTCTCTAATGTTATTGCTGGACTGTATTACTCGTGTTACATCCCTGTTGACGAGTGTTTGTGTTTCTCTGTTTTTGGTCACTTTTTATCTGTTTGTGTGTGAACTGAACAATCCACTAATGATCAGATTGATGAGGGTTGAGTTCATTAGTGAAGACTGGTGATACTGGTTACTGAGAGCCTTTAAAACCCCCTGTTTGAGCCTCCAGTCAAAGAGAAAGAAACGTGTGTGAGATGAAGGAGTTTGAGAGAGTTTGGCTGTGTCTGAAATCACAATCTCTCTTAAAGTCGGTACTTATTTTGAATAAGAAATTACTTCATGACCAGTAAAAAAGAATGTTCTATATAGTGTGTGTGTGTGTGTGTGTGTGTGTGTGTGTGTGTGTGTATTATGAATGTAATGCAGACGTACTACATTCACCATGTTGTCATTATCATGTGACCTACCAGCATCAGTTGCGTCGCTTCACTACCATTCATCAATCCTCTCCTGTGGCCTCATGGGATAGTAAAGTGTCCATCATATACACACTTCACAATCTCACAGGAAGAAGCAGGTCATCCGGGTACTTTTTAACAACTCTTTTATGAGTACTGTGAATTCAGACATACTTCTACTGTCACATACTGTCTTCACCTACTATATAGTGATGAATGGGATTTCAGATGTAGCCTTTGTGTTGAGAAGAGGGTTTGAGGGATTAAAAAAGACAAAATGAAGAGAAAGGAAAGATGTTTCCTTGTCACCAGCCCTGGTGTTGAGGAGGAGACACGACAGACATTCACAACAGAGACGAGATAAAGACATTAAAGTGCTCATATCATGCTTTCATTCCCCTGAAGTCCATTAGAAATATGAAAACATATGAAACATATGATGATGATGATATTATTTCAGTGAGATAATGTGAGTCCTACAATAATAATATCATCATCATATGTTTCAGAATAAATGTGTCTTTATTTCCTCAGTTTAAATACTTGATTGTGATTGGCTGGAATGCGGACATTAAAACATTGTTATGCATTTTTAGAATTCATATATTTGTTAACATTTTTATTTTTGTTTTGTTTCATACTCCTGCTGTTTACTGTCTGTTTTTAAAATGTTTTTTTTTTTTATAACTCATGAACACATCTGCATGTAAACACATCCTCATCACTCATTTGCTTATGTACAGTCCACATTTAGACATTCAGGATGGATGATATTTACATCTCTGACGTGGAAAAGAAGGATAAACACCATTGACCTTTAAAGAGATGCAATCAAATAATTTTTGAGTCGTTCAAAACTTGGTCTTTTGAAGATATGCCATCTAAAAAAAAATAAAAATAAAAAAAAAGTACTTCATTCAATCTGGTGGCCGTCATTCAAGTAGTCGAGTGGATGAGTCAAAATCTTAGGAGGGATTATAATAAAAAGCAGGGTTAAAAAACATATTTTCTAAAACATGTTTTAAGTCCTCTGATTTTGATTGATAATATATGGTGTGAATGAACATCTCTCTATAAGTTATTGAATAAAAGTTGGTTCCCTTTTGTAACATTTACTCGTGTCTGCACTATGGGGAAAACTCATTTTCTCTGAACCTTTAATTCAAAAGCGCAGTGGCACCGCCATAACAGAGCGGCGATCTGGGTTCTGAGCATGGTGACTCGAGGTTACTCGCTTACTTTCTTACTTTCGCTTAAGACCGCATTACTGCTAGCATTAGCATCGGTCAAGCGAGTGGGAGACCTGCAAGCTCTCTGTCAGCGCTTCCAGCCTCGAGTTTGGGCCTAACGACTCCAAGGTTGTCCTCAAACCGAGGCATGGCTACGTGCCCAAAGTGCTCTCTACTCCGTTCAGAGCACAAGTGATTACGCTGTCCGTTCTTCCCGATTCAGAAGACGAGTGTCAACCTCACTTACTCTGCCCTGTTCAGGCCTTAAGAGTATACATTCAGCGCTCTGCCGAAGCAGAGACTATCCCGTTGGGTAGTGGATGCTATCGCGTTGGCTTACGCTTCGGAGGGCCTTCAATGCCCCCCTGGAGTCAGAGCTCAGTATACCAGAGGCGTGTCTATTGGTGACATCTGTGCGGCGGCCGGCTGGTCCTTGCCGTCCACCTTCGACAGATTTTACAATCTGGAGGTCCCTCTGTCCCCACAAATCCTCTCTGTCTAGCTGGAGTTGACCTCGAGGCGAGCTCAACCCGCTATTACCCTTCCAGAGGCTCCGATCTCAGTCCGAGCCCTTCACTGTAGGCATATCTTGCTCTTCACCCTAATCATAGGGACCCTCAATGGAGCGTTCCAGGCTAGGGCCACAGAACATGTCTTCTGCTCATAAGCACGGCGTGATTGGATTGGTTCCCCATAGCGGCAAGCAACCCAATATTGAGTAAACATTTCGAAAGGGAACGTCTCGGTTACTCGCGTAACTTTGGTTCCCTGAGATAACGGGAATGAGTATTGCATGGACAGCTGTGCTATATCGCTTCACGACTGGCGTTCATTGCTTCATTCAAATTAAACTTGATTCCTATGGCGAAATGAGCTGCTTTTATAGGCAGACGCCCAGCCGCGATTGGCTCGCTCAGACACGCTGTTTCGCCATGGGTTCGTGCAGTTCCCCCTGAGCAGCCGATGAGCGCTCAGATCACCGCTCTGTTCTGGCTGTACAGTGGCACTGCGCTTTTGAATTATAGGCTTAAAAATTTGTAGAAAAGGAGATTTCCCCATAGCATCTAGCGATGCCATACAAGTTCCCGTTATCTAAGGGAACCGAGGTTATGTAAATAACCGAGATGTTATCTCCTTATATTGAACATATAACATCATATCATCTAAATAAATAATACATTAAGATACAGCATGAACATATGAAAATATTTTGTTTTCTGATAAATATCTGATGCCTTAACATCTTTAAACAAACTTTCACAAATATGTAAACTCAAAAGCCCTGAAGAGTTACAATCTCATTTACATATGACAATGAAACTTTGTTTGAATATTATAGAAAATAAAATTAAAACATTACTTTTTGTGAAAATGCTTATTTTGTTGTTTCATACTCCTGCTGTTTACTGTTTATTTAGTCTATAACACATGAACACATTTGCATGTAAACATCCTCATCACTCATTTGTTTATGTCCCCGTTTAGACGTTCAGGCTGGACAATATTTACATTTCTGACGTGAAACAGGAGAAACAGTGAGTGTTATTGTTCTAGTCATATTTCATTCAATTTAATTCAGTCTTATTCATTTGCAGAGATGGGTATAAACATTGTTACGTCCCAGGTCTAGGGTGCAGGATAAATAAAGTCTTTACACCTGACTGCTAATTTTATTTATTAAAAAGTTGTTAAAATGGTCACTGTCAGCACATGACATCAAAAAGGAAGTATATTGACTTCAGGGTTGGGTCAAGGCCAAAATAACAAACAAAAACTGAATCTACCCTTTTCCCCAAAGAAAACGTATTAGCCTACCCTCTCAAAGAAAAAGTCTAAACTAAACACAGGTACTGAACTGACTCCCTTACTAACCAAAAAACAAACAAACATAAAAACAAGAGAAAATGAATGTTCACATCTCATTTGCGTATCGGACGTGTCATTAGTGGACGTGTGGCCTACGGCACGCATTGTGTGATTATCTCGGCAGTTTAGGACATCGCACAAGATTCGTGTCAACACAGAAAACATTTCATCACTGGATAGGGTTTTTTTTTTTTTTTTTTTTTTAGCACAATTCACACCCCGCGGTAATTCAGGAGAAAAAAAATCTCCAAATGCTCCACGTGAAACTGCGGTCTTCCGACCTTTTACTATCGTGTCAATTGATTTTGATTAACATGCGCGAGGGAGAGAGAGCAATCTCGAGAGTACAGTCGAGTCCGGGCACTGGAGGACACAATATTATTCAAAAACGAAACGAAAATACTAGTGTTGTTTCAGCGTTGAGCATTGTAGCCAATCACATGCGGAGAATTCGCTCAAAATGTGTGTTCAGAATCAGCGCGAGCTTTATCCTTTCACAAATCCCCCCATAAACAACAAAGTCTAGATGCGATATAAATAAGAGATTCACTGTGCAGTGTGGACAACTCCAGAGTTTATGACGAGAGTTTCAGTGAGTGCAGAACGCGGTAAGTGACAATCTAAACAATAATAGTTTTGTTTTTCATGCTTCTAGAGGACCAGCGGTTACGTTCACACTGTAAATTATAAGGAGTGATAACTGCATTTAAATGTGGGAGTGAATCCGTTACATTTTAGTCATGTGAGTCATGAAATTGCGATGATTGACATAGTAACCATAGCAACATGAGAATGTGATAACCATAGAAACATTTTGGAGTCTAATGTTATGATTTTTGTTACATTTACACTTTAGTCATAAGTTTACATATTGCAGAATCTCCAAAATGTAATTTTTATTTATTGTTTAATAAGGATCATAAAAAATTGTTTCTATTTAGTACTTCCCTGAAAAAGCTTTTTCACATAACATATGTTTAATAGCCTAGTCCACAAGACAAAATACAAACACAAAATACATGACAAATTACACAGGTGTGATTTTTTTTTTTAATGGTTGTTCATGAGGAAAAATCCTCCAGCTCCTGCACATTCTTTGCTTTTCCAGCATCTTCTGCATATTTGACTCATTACTAGCAGTGACTATGATTGTGAGATCCATCTTTTCACACTGGTGACAACTGAGGGACTCATACACAACTATTACAAACCCTGCAAACATTCAGTGATGCTCAAGAAGGAAGCATCCGTTAAGAGCCAGGGGGTGTAAACTTTTGAACTAGATCATTGGTGTAAATTGTTCTTATTTTATTTAAAAATTAATTAATTAATTTAGTCCTGCCCTTCAGAGACTAAATAAGATATTAGCATGTAAAACAAAATAAGAAAAATTTAAACATCACCATCATCTTCAAAAGTTTACCCCAGACTTATTGAGCATTACCTTGCAGAAAGATGTACAATAGGTAAACGTATGACTGTAACTATACATTGCAATCATTTTGTAAGGGTTAAAATATTTAATTTAAAAGCTCAGTGTTGAGACCTTTCGCCGGAATTTGATTGACAGGCGATCTGACCAATCATAATGCAGATTCCCGCCATTTTTGTCTGACAAACAAACCAAACCATTTAGTCGATTAAAGTCAGTGGACTTGAACTTGAAAAATGTTGTGTATTGATGTCTTTTTGCAGTTCTGATGTTCATTCATGTTTAATTCGTGCTATAACTAGAAGAGATTATCAGTTCACGTGCTATTTGTACTGAGGCGCTACACATTAAAGCACCACAAAACGGTATTTATTGTTTGAATTTCATAAAAATTAAAAACTTTGAAAGCTGAGACTGAGACCAAAAGTAGCCTGCTCTGTCTTGTCTGTTGGTGCATTGTCAACAGTGGCGTAACTTTGTTTTAAAAAGTGGGTGGGACAGGCATTAGGGTTGCTAATACAATGCTAAATCAGATATATGTACATTACGATGTCCAGCAAACAATTTAAATAGTAGGCTACATGGGGTTTAATTTGTTGTTTAATGAGATGTAGCCTAATATATGTTGTGAGTGCCGAGAATTTTCATGTGAATAAATACATAGATCCGCCTGTTTGTCAGCTTGGTGAAAAAAGGTCCACTGTTGGAGCAATCATTAGAAAATGGAAGAAGCTAAACATGACTGTCAATCTCCCTCGGACTGGGGCTCCATGCAAGATCTCACCTCGTGGGGTCTCAATGATCCTAAGAAAGGTGAGAAATCAGCCCAGAACTACACGGGAGGAGCTGGTCAATGACCTGCAAAGAGCTGGGACCACCGTTTCCAAGGTTACTGTTGGTAATACACTAAGACGTCATGGTTTGAAATCATGCATGGCACGGAAGGTTCCCCTGCTTAAACCAGCACATGTCAAGGCCCGTCTTAAGTTTGCCAATGACCATTTGGATGATCCAGAGGAGTCATGTGAGAAAGTCATGTGGTCAGATGAGACCAAAATAGAACTTTTTGCTCATAATTCCACTAAACGTGTTTGGAGGAAGAAGAATAATAAGTACCATCCCAAGAACACCATCCCTACTGTGAAGCATGGGGGTGGTAGCATCATGCTTTGGGGGTGTTTTTCTGCACATGGGACAGGGCGACTGCACTGTATTAAGGAGAGGATGACCGGGGCCATGTATTGCGAGATTTTGGGGAACAACCTCCTTCCCTCAGTTAGAGCATTGAAGATGGGTCGAGGCTGGGTCTTCCAACATGACAATGCCCCGAAGCACACAGCCAGGATAACCAAGGAGTGGCTCTGTAAGAAGCATATCAAGGTTCTGGCGTGGCCTAGCCAGTCTCCAGACCCAGGGACGTCGTTAGGCCTATTTTAGGGGGGCTGAAGCTACCCCAAAATGTTCCTAAGCCCCCCTAAATGATAATAAGAACAACAATAACAATTCGATTTATCAATAACCGTATCCTCATTCATATTTAGGCGCAACAAATGATAGGCTATATCCATCTACAAAAAATAGACGAAAAGTCGGAAGTTGGACAGTACAAAGAGTCGTGCTGCTACTGGGCAATTGACACTTTTCACACGCTCTCACGCCACACATACATTTACTCGCGCACAGAAAAATCGCGAAGCAAAGAGGACACGGAGTGACGGAGACCAACAGACTTAGACAGAGCAGGTTACTTTCTGATATAAAAGAATCTCAACTCTCAGATTCTGTCAATTTTATTACGAAATTCAAACAATAAATACCGTTTTGGCGCTTGTAGATGTGACGCGACAGATCCCTAGCGCACGTGAACCGATCATCTCTACTAGCTAATAGTAAAAAAACACGAACACTGTTGAAAGATACAGTAGTAGACTACAACTTACCGAAATGTATATTCCTCATAATATCGATCAATCAGTGTTTTTTTTTATCAGCGTGAAGAGGTCAATAACATAGCTGGAGAACAATTATGTCACATTTACCTCAGGAAAGCCATTTAATGAACATAATATAGGCTATAGCATGTAGTTGGCAAGAAAAAAAGGTCTATAGAGAGTATTTTGCTAAATATGTGTTCTATATTACATATTTATTATATTTTTTACTTATATCATTAAATAAAGTTGTTGTTATTATTTAATTTGAGTTATTTTTAACCTTAAATACTACCAGCTGATAGGGCTTACAGCATTAGGTGAGTTATTTTTTTCTTGAGAAAAATTAACACCTATCTTGACCTAATATTTATCCAAATGAGTCAATATTAAATCAAATTACAATAATTGAATTGAAATAATAAAAAAGCGTAGCTTACCAGAAATTGTCCCATGCACCATAATTTACACTTATGCTATACTAAAGCCTGAAATTGGCACTTTTTGTGACAGCAACCCTATCATTTTTGATCAAAGATGTGGCTTAACTTCAGAATTTGAACTAAAATCAGTATTCTTATGATTGCTCTGAACATTTCTGACTAAGTTCAACAAACATTAAATTAGGGTTAGGTAGTGTGACGGTGTGACAGGGTTGAGACTAGGGTAACAGGGTTGAAGATGGTAACGGGGTTGAAGAGACAAATACAGCTAAACATATACATAGTTGTTTTTTACTCAAATTCACTAAGATTTTCTGTAAACGCAAGTTACAAATACCCTGCGGGCTAAGCCCCCCCTGTCTTCCAATCCTAGTGACGTCCCTGTCCAGACCTAAACCCAATAGAGAATCTTTGGAGGGAGCTCAAACTCCGTGTTTCTCAGCGACAGCCCAGAAACCTGACTGATCTAGAGAAGATCTGTGTGGAGGAGTGGGCCAAAATCCCTCCTGCAGTGTGTGCAAACCTGGTGAAAAACTACAGGAAACGTTTGACCTCTGTAATTGCAAAAAAAGGCTACTGTACCAAATATTAACATTGATTTTCTCAGGTGTTCAAATACTTATTTGCAGCTGTATCATACAAATAAATAGTTTAAAAAATCATACATTGTGATTTCTGGATTTTTTTTTTTTAGATTATGTCTCTCACAGTGGACATGCACCTACGATGACAATTTCAGACCTCTCCATGATTTCTAAGTGGGAGAACTTGCAAAATAGCAGGGTGTTCAAATACTTATTTTCCTCACTGTATATATATATATATATATATATATATATATATATATATATATATATATATATATATATATATATATATATATATATATAAATTAAACACATAACTGATATTTAATTCTGGAAGCTTGTGGACAGTTAAGTCATAATAATGTATTTCTTTAGAAGACCATAAGCTGCAACAGTTTTTTGTCTGATAAATATCTGATGCCTTAAACATCTTAAAACAGACTTTCACAAATATGTTAACTTGAAAACCCCAAAACCAATAAACAAAATGCAAATTAGAATACATACTTGTTTTCATATCACAACAAAACTTTATTAGAAAATCATAGAAAATAACATAAAAACATATTTGCTCTGGGATTGTTCGCTTTCATTATAACACATGAACTTTGACCTTCTGAAACACTATTGTGATGCCATGTGTCAATGATAACACTTATATGACAAACAAATACGCTTCAAGTCACGTAAAACAGCACAAAAAAGTACAGTAGTTGAACACAGCAACATTAACACGATACACTCATAATAAGGCAGCAGTGGTACAATCAGAAAATGCACTAATCACATTAAAAGTACAATCTTATGGTGCGTTCAAGTCCTCCTGGGAAGTTTGTATTTATGAGTTAGGAAGTTACGGTGTCAGGTGTGTTTACATCACTTTGGTCGGAGCAAGATGGCGATGAACCTTTTTTTGCAAAGATTTTTAACTCTACTTCTGATTAATAAAGTGATTTATTTTTCTCAATCTGTGAAGGTGCTGTAAACTGAATCATTGTAAACTGCACGGCCAAGAAACAAGTCTCTGTTTGGATTTAAATAGGCACATGCATGCTTAAGAGAAATTGATGCACCTCTTGATGTAAATACATGTTGTGATGTTATTTCCATTAAGATGGGCATCAATTTTTGTTCAAGATCTGGTATTGACAATGCAAGAGTCCAGCACATCTCAATGACTTTCAGTGAATTTAAGCTCTGGACTCATCAATTCATGTGTGAAAATGAATTTTCATCTTTTTTCTTTTTTTCTCACAATTTGAGCCTGATGAATCCTGACACTGTCATCCTGGAATATGGCCATGATGTGTATGGTTGTTTAAGAACCGAAAAGCTACAAACTCCATCAATTAGGGTTAGAAGAACTGTAGACAAATATATAACATGCTAGAAACATAATAATCACTGCAATAATGATCCAATCACAGACTCTTAAGCATTTGCCTATTAAAATCCAAACAGTGACTATTTTGGGCAGTGTTTATTATATTGTAATTCTTATTTTGGACATACTTAGCTAGTTTTAGTGTAAAGGGGGAAAAAAAAGTAGGCCTACTTAATTTCAACAAATTTACTATCAATTAACACACTGCATTCATTGCACATTTTCTAACTGAAACGCCCCAAACTCGTAAACTCTGTGATAATACTGAAGAAAATACTGAATTTCCTTAGTAGTAAATACTAAAATAACACTGTTTCCCACTCGTAATTACGCCTGTGTCGTGGCGTTTATATGCATTATATATATATATTTATATGCGTAACTCGTAAATACAATCTTTCTGACATGAATTTTAATTCTGAAGTGAACTAATCCTTTAATAAAGAATGAGTATCAGGTGTGTTTTTGATTTTTGTTTTAAATATTTTTCTTCAATCTATGAAAAAGTAATTAATTTAAACAAATTTACCTTCAATAAACACACTGCATCCATTGCATATTTTCTTACTGAAACGGCCCCGACTCTTAAACTCAACTCATGCTCAAAGAAAATACTGGATTTCATTAGTCTATCAATTTTCTTTCACTAAAATAACACTGTTTCCCACTTGTAATTACGACTTCGCCGTGGCGTTTAACTCATAAATACGATTTAACTCATAAATACGATCTTTTCTGACATGACTTGAACGCGCCATTATTCACCGTTTCCTCCTGCATCTGAACTCATTGAAACACTGTATTTAAAATCTTTGGCTTTCAAAGCTCATGTCCAGGAAAAGCTGATTGTTTGCTCTCTCTCTTACGCCGTGACGAACACCAGCCGGGCAGAATACGCCAGATCCGCCAGATAAATCAGGAAGTTGAGCGCGGTGAGAACGGCCACGGCGACCAATTTATCCCACCAGCACAAACCGCGAGAGTTTTGGCAGTCGTACGGTCGTCTCGAGCTTCCCGAATAACGGCTGTCAAACTTGAAGACCGGCCAAATGATAGTGGCGGTGAGGTACATGAGAACCGCCAGAAGAGCGTAGGCGGAGAGGAAGCGTGCGAACGGGAACGGAAGGCACCCGGTGCATTCGCCGATGCACAACACCACGATGGCTGCCGAGATCACGAAACAGATGCAGTACACGGCCATGCACCACTTCACAGCGGCGTGACTGTCGTAAGAGACCGGGTCGCTGACGAACACAAATATGATGCAGGCCACAAAAGTCTCGCAAACCTTCAGGAGACCCGGAACCGTCGCCATGTAACCGGCGACTTCCCCCGGCCGCGCCCGCGCCATACACACCTCCACGAAGTAAGCGGCGGTGGCCAGGCAGGAGAACACAGTGGCGACGATTCTGTGATCCCGAACCTCGCCTGGATACGGGTAGCCCTTCAGAAAGTAGAGCGGGAAGATGATGGACGCGGACAGGCACAGAAGTGTGGCATAGCAGGCGAACGTAATGGGGAAGTTGTTCCAGGACACGGGGGCACGAGACTGCAGACCCAGGAGCTCCACCAGGAGAACCAGCAGGGTTCCCGCGAAGCTGAAAGCCCAGCAGAACACGCTCCAGTCGGCCGTCCCGCCGTTGAGCCCCGCTCCATGGGACGCCACGCTGAACGCCACACAAGTGAACACTAGAGCCGCCAGACGCGCCCACATCAAACGGGACGGCATCAAGACCACAAAAGGCATGATGAAGGTGATTCTGGTGACTCTGCAAAGGACAAAAAGAGAGACAGATGGACCATCTGAATCAACAGAGCATGCTATAGACCCCTTTTCAGTTAGTAAACATGGTGACTTTTTTTGTGGGCGGAGCTTAGGCGGTGGCAGAACGATCCCTCTGGCCGCTTCACTAACGTTATTTTGCAAGTTTTGTTAGCTTGTTTTTTAACAATGACTGGAGAATATCCGATTTTATCTTAATGTGCAAGGTCACTCACTGTCCAGGACCGCGATTGTTATTTGCAAAAGTTAATTTTAACGGACGGAACCAGATTGGCGGACCCGTACACCCGTACACGCCCAGGATGGACGATCTAGCCTATATACGATGCCTATAACTATGTGCTGAATGGTCATGTACAAGACTTGTGTGGTACAATCCGCAGTTCTGCCTCGCCAGCACCAAGAAGACGACAATGTAAAGAGTGACATTACGGTGCATTATGTAGCCGAATCTGTGTTGGTTTATATTGGCCGCCTCCAGTTTTCCCTTTGTTTTGCCTCCAGCCAGCGCCGTGACGTAACTGTGACGTCGGCTCGAAATTGGTCTATTGGCTGACAGATTTGACATGCTCTAATCGCTGATCATGCTACTTAGGCTTTGTCCACACTAATCCGTTTTTGTTTGAAAACACATCTTTTTCTCTCCGTTTTGGCCTTCCGTTAACGCTGAGACAGCGTTTTTATTTAATGAAAACTAAGCTTGGTAAATTTGAAAATGCCGTTTCTGCGTTGTGACCGTCAAAACAGAGGCATTTAAAAACGATGACGTAAGTTTAGTCATGTGACGTATATTGAACCCATAGATATATACCCATAGCTGTTTATACCGCTATAGTGCCTGTTATGTGCTGTTCACTTTCACACAGTTGGTAAAATATGTTACTTTGCACACTCTTCATATCACAGTCCTGCACAGAAAAAAAAACACCAAAGGCATGATGTGTCAAATGAAGGTGCTTCTGGTGACTCTGCAAAGGACAAAAAGAGAGACAGATGGACCATCTGAATCAACAAAGCATGCTTTTGGCTGACAGATTTGACATGCTCCATGTCACTGCCTGGTTGTGTAAACATGTGGACCATTTGGGAGGTTCAACACTTTTAAGGGGAGCTTGTGTGGCCTGTTCCCATCACTGCATAGAGAAACCCCAGAACTAGGCCTAAGTTAGTCAACCCAAAAAAACGAGTGTTTAAGGACACAAAAGTGGATACAGGGAATTGAGACAGAGCGCAACATGTCATATTACAGGATAGCTTAGCTTACAGAAATATAAAAAACTGACATTTGGATATTTGACTTACAGTGAGAAAATGTTTACTGCACACATAGTGTATTTTTAGTGCATACCAAGTGTCAGGATCCCACAATTTATCCATTCTCCGAACTGATGCTTCATGTCTTATTGCCTGCAACTTTTGTGTCCTTAAACACTTGTTTTTTGGGGGCCGACAGCTTATAAAAACTTGTTTTTTTTAGCTTGTGTGCTGTACACTGTGATGAAGGAGCTTTTAGATATTGTTTCAAAAATGACAAGGAGGCAGCTTCATGCAAAACAAAGTCAATGAAGACGGTTGGATTGTCCCATACCATACCCAGTCTGTGAGGAATAAACGCTATTTGAAAAGGGGGAGGAGCCATTCAGTATATCCCGCCTTAGCTTCCTGTTTCAGTGGAAATTATGTCAACGCATCAAACAAAGCTGCACGTTCCAAGGCATTCAGTGGGCCTTTTAATAAAGCTCAGGGAAACAACACAAGAAACCTGTATGTATTAAAATACTCAACATAGCCTACTTTTGAAATCTCAAAAATAAATAAATCTGAGATTTATTATACATTAAAACTCTTAAAGCAATAGTTCAAACAGAAATGTTAATTCTGTCATCAATGACTTAAAGGCCCACTGAAGTGTCTTGAAACGTGTGGCGTTATACAGTGTGTTGATGTCATTTCCACTGAAACAGGAAGACAGGACGGGACATATCGAACAGCTCCTCCTAGTGGTGTATCGGATCACAAACACACAGTTCGGATCACATTTTTCAGAACAGCAAAATAAATAAATAAATACATACATACATACATACATACATACATACATACATACATATAAATTAGAAGCAGAGATGAAAACTAAAGAAGAACAAATACACAAATTACAACTTGAGATAAAAAACATAGTTACAAAGTCTAATAGTATTCAGGTACATAAATGAGTAATTAGGCCTAAATGTAAAATAACACTATTTGTTCACAGTAGAAATTAAATTTAGGCTTATCTTTGATAAAGCTGTATTGTGTTGTTTTATTAATATGTTTAAGACATATTAATACATATGTTTTAGTTGTATTAATATGCTTCAGTTTAAGACCGAATGCATGGAGCAAACAAACTTAAAAACATCCGGTTTCTTTCTCAGCTGTTCACTCATGACATAACCGAGAGAATACTTGCCGAGACGGGCATTTTGACATAATTATGTGTCTAGGCCTATGTGTCCGTTCAAGGAAACGCGAAAGAGTAGCTCAGATAACGCGCAAGTCTCTTAAAATTGTTTTAATGTGTAAATTGGCAAGACAAAATTTACATCTAAATGATGCATTTTCACTCTATGATGGTTAAACTTAGCAGTTAATCCTCGAATCACATGTGTGCCGAACCGTGGGGCCTGATCCGTACGAAGCAACTGCGATCCGTTACACCCTTAGCTCCTCCCCTTTAATTTAAAAATAGTCAATAGCGTTTTGTTAATATCACAGCTCAGCGAGGGCTGTTGAGCTCATTAAAGCCGCAGTTTCCTCCTGATCTCTAACCGTTTCTCCTCCTAATCTCCTCCATATGGCTTTAAAAATACAGCTTTCTGTGCAGAACTCAAATGGGTCTAATACGTTTTGTGTTTTAATTACACTGTCTGAATCGTTCCCTATCCCCTATATAGTGCACTTTGTGCCATTCACCATGTAGAATATAGTAAACGTGTGAACAAGTGACCGAGCGCAGCTTATAATGTAAGGGACGGGGGGCTTCAGATTCTAGAGAGAATCTTATTTGATTAGAATTGATTATCTTATAAATGTGAATTTTGTCATTGTTTTGGAGCAAACTATCTTATAGATAGGCTAACCGTAAGACTAACATTCATACTAAAAGCCAAAAAAAAAAAACTTTAATTTTGATTTCATGGAGACTTTAACAGAAAAGGAAATCAATTGTGCAAATGACCAACCTGCTCTTTTACACACAATGACAGTGAGTGTGTAAAATGCATTGCACAAGTTGTGTATATGACTTGTGTGCTATGTTACAAGTCTTCTAAAGACAAACGACAGCTTTTTAAGATGTTAATGATGTTTTTAATGTTATTTGCTAAACATATTCCCCTCTGCTCCGCCACAGCTCCCACACTAGCACACATTAAACCGTGTAACGCAAAGTTCAGCAGATAATAATTCAGATTTATATCTACTAAAGTACAGTCAGGACATTGCTCAAGATCTCCTTCTGTTGAGGAAATGAAGTCATGGGTTTGGAATGATTCATTTTTTGAGTGTTCCTTTAAGAGCTGCAGTTATAGAGCTAGTATTTCACCACACTTCACACATCATGTCCAAAATTAAGTAAAGCCTTAAACATAACAAGTTAGCAAACCCCTTATAAGCGGAGGTGACTCAGCTACAGGTCACTTCCGCCATATTTTACTACGCATTTTAGACGCAAGCAGATCTAGCCAGCAAACAAAAAAATAAATAAATGAAAAATAACTTCTAGAGTTTTTAAAGCGTTGATAATGACTTAAAATCTGTGACGTTATCAGCCTACATCTCTGATAGTTTACTGCGTAGTCTATACACTGGGCGAATGTTTCTTTTCTCCATCTATCTATCTAGCGGATGTGGTGAGGGGTGTGGGGTGTGGTTGTTGGGTAAGGTTATGGTACGGATGAGGTTGAGCTCGTAATAGCGAACCAAACGTTTTCGGGGAAAAAACAAACGTTCTGCTTTTAGCGATTTTAGCGACCTCGGAATAGTATTCACGCTTAACGTAATGCGTTAAAAAAACGCTTAAAAGTTGCACACGGTTAAAAAAGTACGCATATAGTATATGAACCCAGCGCAGACCTAAAGCAAGTATATTCACAAAAGCGTGTATTTGTGTAAATGAGGCGCATTCCTCTGGCTGAAATGTACCGTCTACAAAAACACAATTTTCACCCATAATTACTGATTCTAGACCAATGCAAACGCAAACCCCAACAGAAAAGAAGAAAACAAAACGATATAGACATACCTTGTGCTTATGTAGAAAGACTTTCCTCCTTTATTACAGTTTGTATCACAGTGGAGATCGAAACCCTCTTCTGTGACGCTGCCCAGATGTTCTCTTCTCTTCTTCTTTAACGGGACTCACTTCATTCCTCCACGCCCATTTCTTCCAAATTAGGTACTGCCTTTCTCTTATCATTTGACCCACGAAGTCTAGACCAGAGAAGGGAATTCTATGCTAAAATTAGATGCATGTTGGTTTTAGCACTCCATTATGTTATATTTTCCTTTTTTCTGTATATATATATATATATATATATATATATATATATATATATATATATATATATATATATATTAGTATATATTTTAGTATATATTTTAGCATAAATTGTATACAGACAAAAAAAAAACTATTATTTTTTCTTATTTTTCATACTATTTTGTCTTTTGAGGAAACTCAGTAAATGCTGAGTGGTATTTTCAGCTTTCTCTGCGATGGATGATCGAAACCTGAGGTTGGGAACCTCAACTTGATCGAAACCATTGCACTTCATTACAGATTATGGACGCTACATAATCTTAAGTAAATATTATTTCGGGACAAGATGTTCCAATAACAGATTGTACAATGATAATGAAAATGAGGAAAACAATCTAACGTTATATGTTGTTACGAGTAGACTTACAACAGTTTTAACAGGATTAATTACGTTGTAGTCTGTCTGTGGTGGTGACAACACACTTACGAATGATCACGTGTTCCCAACATTACTGACTTCTCGCGACTCGCGAGTTTACAGAATCTACTGATTTTAACTTTCCCTAGTTTTAGCTACAGAGAAGTTCCTCAGAAAAAAAAAGTAATAATAAGTGCACGGCAGTTCCCTGGTGGTCTAGTGGTTAGGATTCGGCGCTCTCACCGCCGCGGCCCGGGTTCGATTCCCGGTCAGGGAATGACTACTTTTAATGTCTTCCTATTTACACTTCTTACATAAATTCACTTTTAATTCAGTGTTACATGTCGTATCTTTGAGAAATGTACTAGTTCGGAGAGAAAATTCCTTCTACATTTTTTCCCTCCAGTTAAACCTGCCTTGTTTTTCCAGTAACTCCAGTGACTCGAGGACGGATTTCACGCGCAGTACCAGAATCCAACCGATAGGGGGCGAGCGCGAGTCTGTTTGCCTTCCCAGTAGCCAAACATAAACCCAAGGATGAGGGTATTATTCCGGAATGGCGAACGCTCGAACACTGGGATAACACTACATTTAAAGACATGCCGATCACACATCTCTTGGATACAATGAGAGGATATCAACTTTAAACGTCCATACAGCAGGAGACTGACGCTATAAGACGTGACCGCGCAAGATTCAAGTCGTTACGGAACCCACAATGAATCTCGCTGGCCACAAAACGAGCGTGTGCAAATCGCCAAAATTCGGGGAATAATTGCACCTCATAACGAAAGCGATCCAATGCGTGTTTATCGGCATAAACAGTGCAGAAGATCGCGTCTGGATCGGGTTATTATTGCACAACAACGCGCGCGCTAGCGTTGTGTCGCACGCGCGTGAAGGCCTCGCGCACACTGGAAGCGAACTGGATCGAGCCGAGCAATAACGCAAGGATATTCGCGCATTGCACATCATTACAGTATATGTTTATTTGAGTGCATTGATGGTGCAGGGATTTGACTGTCACCACTGTGATCTTGCTGCTTATGAAATAGTTTAAAATGCACTTTATATTTCTCCTATCACTGTGGGTTGTGTGGTTCTGATAAGCTTCACTTGCACTGCGTTGAGATCATGAGCTTCAAAGACCAGAATAACCTTGTTAAAAAAACGCTGAGAGCCGAAGGACCAAGTGACTGTGAATCATAGTGACCCTTTAAACACTGTAGTCGAAGACACACAATAGCGGATTCTTCTCATTTGGGTTTGAAGATTGCATGGCTGTCTGCAAAGTTGGTGAAATCATTTAATGTTTTCTTTTTTTTTTTTTTTTTTTTTTGATTAATGTGATCCTAAAGTAGAAATATGATTCAGTCCTCAGGAATCTGTGTTCAGGACACCAACTGGAGGCTTCAGAGATAATACAGAAATGAGGCGTATTGATCCTGCATGTTCCCAGTTGTTTTGACACGAGTACTGGAGTTATTTCACAGGTTTTCGAGTTTGTTTATTAAACGGGACGATGCTGGTGAGGAGGACCACTGTGTTGAACTTTGACCCTTGACGTGACGAAAGGACTACATTCACCCTAAGGAGCGGAAATACAACTAACACACACTAATGAAATGATCTCAAACTGACATAAAATCACTACACAAACAATCGGACAAACCTCTGACGGTTTGCAGCCATGAGTGTCCGACAACCGACCTCCACGCTGGACAGGTGAGTTTATTATGTTTTTAACGACCTTTTGACCTATTCCGATTGTTTTATGTTAATGTGATCACTGTTTTATTTCTGCTTTACGAGACAAAACTAAAAGACGACAATACGATTGGAATAATACCGTTAGCATGTTTGATAGTAATATGTACGGTCCTGTAATCTGATTGGTCGAGCGGCGTTTCAAGAGTGCTAACATATACAGTCAAGCTTATTCACCAAGAATAGCATTTTTTTTTCTTTTTAAATTATTATCTGTGATAACTGACATTCTTATGTCACAAATGTACCCAGCAGTGTGGATATAGCATCACGTAGAAGTGTAAAATAAAACAATTTTACCAGTAACATATAGTATTCCGCTGATCACGTGATCTCAACATGACGGCGCCCATCAAGCGACCCGTTTCTTGCAAAATAAACCAGATTTTCTCATGTAAGTGTATGTATTGAGGCGACCATTAGTTTCTGTTGATCTGAGAACATTAATTTAAGCATGACTAAGTAAAACGTTTTTGGTAGATCAATGTTAACACGAAAATAAAGTATTAATACACGTTGAAATTAACATTAACAAAGATTGATAAATGCTGTATAAGTGCAGTTCATTATTAGTTCATGCTAACTAATGTAGTGAACCTTATTGTAAAGTGTTACCAGTATTTTAATCCAAAAATCATACAAAGTTTGCCTTTAATATCAGGTTAGGTAATGCACTGTGAACTAACAAGAACAAAAAATGAACAGCTGGATTTTTTTTGTTATGAACTTAGATTAACAAATACAGTAACAAATGTATTGCTTATGGCTAGTTCATGTTAGTTAATACATTAACTAATGAACCTTATTGTAAAGTGTTACCAAAATATCCACAAAACACTAGAACAGTGTTATATATTTTGTTGATTTGTGCACTTACATTATCCCAAATGTTTCTGAGAATGTTTAAATACAGAAAAATAAGCATTTTTCGTGTCTGTGCGTCGCCCATCAAGACATCATACCCGCGTTACCCTCAATTTATGTTATGTGTTTTATGGTTTACAGTGAAAATACTGGCTAAATTCTCGTTTTTTTTGTGCGCTCTGAAGGTAACATTAAAGTGGCTGCTTCCTTCATATCTCCAGTGTAACAGTACAGGTTTTTCCATTCATCCAGTGTGTCTTAGTTTCCTTGTTGCTATTTTTACCCTCAGTTACAAGCGTTGTGTTTGTTTACTGGTGAATGATGGAGTCGCTCTGTGACAGACGTTCTCTTCATACGGTTATGACCACGTCCACACATTGTCTGTGTGTGTATCAGTCTTTTCTGTGCTTCTGTTCTGATGTGTGTCTGTGTCTTGTTCTCTGTCTCAAGCTCTTGATTTCTCTTTCCCATTCACGTGTCTTTCCTGTTCGTCCACTTCCTGTTTGTGTCATGTGACTGCAGGGCAGCCATTAAGAAACACACACACCTGCCCAGGTATGATGAACCAAAGTGAAACCAAACACATGCCATCTGTCAGTCATTAACCACAGTTTTCCGGTGCCAGCTGATATACGCGGTTGAGTAATGTTCACTATTTCACTGTCTCAAGACATGTTAATTGAGCCGTCAATCACACACACGACTCTTTCGCTGTGTGCTTATTTAGGAGGAGTTTCATGGGCCGTAAACTCTAGCATTCACACGTCGTTCACTTTCTCGCTCAGATTTGCTGTCCGTCTCATGTTGTGTACTTGCTCTTTCTTTGCGTTTCTCTCTTTCTCTTCTGTAACACCTTCATTTTCTCTTTCATGCGTCCTTTAAGTCCTTTTGCTGCTTGGTGAGTTTTCTGATTTTATTTTAATGTTCTGTTATAATTAGTGGCAGACCAGGATTAATGTCCCTGTCAATGAATGACGCATGTTTTGTTTTTAAATGCTTGAATTTTTTTTGTAAATATTTGTAGTTATTACACCCTTTTTTTAAATAATATATTCTCTCAAGACATCGATGTTTGCATTGCACATTGAAAACACAGTATCGGTTAACCACTGTTTGTAATGCCAGTACTGGTGTGAAACTCAGAAATATGTCCAAGGTCCTTTCACTTTTGGTTGGGTGTCATTAAAATCACCAACTTTCAGTTTTATTTTGAATTGTGCATCTATAACGTCCAATGAACTTCCTTCCCTGCTTCGGATGTCCTTGCTTTTGTCTAGTTCTCCCTGGAGCTCTAGTTATTTTTCCCCTCACGCTTGTATTCATGTTGGCATCTCATTGTTCCTCTGTTTTAGGTTGAGCAGTTTGACACTAGGAGACTCAGAGCGCAGGTCTCCTCCTGGCCAGCAGAGGGAGACACTGTCCGATCTCTCCTCAGACAACACAGGTAATGCTAGACAAACATATATATATATGCAAAAGTCAAGAATCATTATATGACATGACTTTATTCATGAACATTTGTTTCACAGGGACGGGTTTAGTCCAAAGATGTGTGGTTGTGCAGAGGGACAATCTGGGGTTTGGCTTCACCGTGTGTGGCGAGAGAATCAAACTAGTGCAAAATGTTCGGCCAGGTAACGCACACACTCACTTAAACTAACCTATGAAAGTTGGCAGTCAGTAAGATTTTATTTTTATTTTTTATTAATGCTTTTATTCTGCAAGGATGCATTAACCTATTATGCTGTGGTAAAGGTAAAAAAACACTTTTATTTTCTCTTAATATCAGTGCATCAAACAGTTTGTTTGAAGATTCAGTCTCTCTAAACTTCTCCTTTCTGAGAGCCTGCTCTGCTCTGATTGGTCAGATGACCCAGTCTGTTGTGATTGGTCTGCTCTGCTCTGATTGGTCAGATGACCCAGTCTGTTGTGATTGGTCTGCTCTGCTCTGATTGGTCAGATGACCCAGTCTGTTGTGATTGGTCTGCTCTGCTCTGATTGGTCCAGGGTACCCGCGGGGTCTTAAAAGCATTGAAAAAGTCTTAAATTTGATAATCTCAAATTAAGGCCTTAAAAGCCTTGAATTTGGTATACAAAGTCTTTGATTTCGTTACAAAGGTCTTAATTTTTTTTTGCCTTTTCTATGATTAAATTCATACTGTAACAAAATTAACTGGTACTAATGTAGACTAATTAAAAATTAGTCGCGTAACGTTGAGTGCACCTATATTTATTGAACATTGTTTTATTTAAAACATTATTTATTTTTAAAGGTATTATAAAGGTGAAAAATGAAATGGAAAAATCGATTAAATGGGGCAAATTTTGTCCCTTAATGGAAAGATGTGACTGCAGTCGTGGAAGAGTACGGAAGGGTACGGCACTCTAAAAAAAATTGGAGAACTAAGGAAAAGGGATATGTAGAATTGCACAAGTGCTACTGCTAAAGAGTGCAATGTCAATACAGCCTGTTAGCTTAATTTTAATTTCTCATAAGCTTAATCGAATTGGCCTAGAGAGAATAATTATGACATTTTCTGTCTAAAGACTACATATAAAATAGCTACCAAAATTAAAGTAACTGCAGTTTGACTAAAAGTAATGACTAAAAGTTGACAAAAAATGCAAACACATTTCGTCAACTAAAACTATGAAAGGCAGAATGACTCAAATGTGACTAAGACCAATAAGCATTTTCGTCTGAAGATGAAGAGTAAGACTAAATAAAAAATGGCTGCCAAAATTAACATTGGCCTACACACGTGCACGCTACAACGCTGCTGCGTATGTATTTTATATGACTGATAATTTACATAAAATGTATTATTTAATTCAAGTAGTCTACTTGTACATAATTATTTTTTAGGGTTTAAAATGTATACAGGTTTGACATTTTCCCCTCATACTTCTGTCGGAATTGGTACGAAGTTGGCATTGAATTTCATTTGAAATGGTATTAAAAAGGTCTTAAAAAGCCTTGAATTTAAGTTGGAGGATCCTGGGGGTACCCTGTTGGTCAGATGACCCAGTCTGTTGTGATTGGTCTACTCTGCTCTGATTGGTCAGATGACCCAGTCTGTTGTGATTGGTCTACTCTGCTCTGATTGGTCAGATAGTCCAGTCTGTTGTGATTGGTCCACTCTGCTCTGATTGGTCAGATAGCTCAGTCTGTTGTGATTGGTCTACTCTGCTCTGATTGGTCAGATAGCTCAGTCTGTTGTGATTGGTCTACTCTGCTCTGATTGGTCAGATGCCCAGTCTGTTGTGATTGGTCTACTCTGCTCTGATTGGTCAGATGCCCAGTCTGTTGTGATTGGTCTACTCTGCTCTGATTGGTCAGATAGTCCAGTCTGTTGTGATTGGCCTACTCTGCTCTGATTGGTCAGATGACCCAGTCTGTTGTGATTGGTCTACTCTGCTCTGATTGGTCAGATAGTCCAGTCTGTTGTGATTGGCCTACTCTGCTCTGATTGGTCAGATGACCCAGTCTGTTGTGATTGGTCTACTCTGCTCTGATTGGTCAGATGCCCAGTCTGTTGTGATTGGTCTACTCTGCTCTGATTGGTCAGATGACCCAGTCTGTTGTGATTGGTCTACTCTGCTCTGATTGGTCAGATAGTCCAGTCTGTTGTGATTGGTCTACTCTGCTCTGATTGGTCAGATGACCCAGTCTGTTGTGATTGGTCTACTCTGCTCTGATTGGTCAGATGACCCAGTCTGTTGTGATTGGTCTACTCTGCTCTGATTGGTCAGATAGTCCAGTCTGTTGTGATTGGTCTACTCTGCTCTGATTGGTCAGATGACCCAGTCTGTTGTGATTGGTCTGCTCTGCACTGATTGGTCAGATGCCCAGTCTGTTGTGATTGGTCTACTCTGCTCTGATTGGTCAGATGGCCCAGTCTGTTGTGATTGGTCTACTCTGCTCTGATTGGTCAGATGGCCCAGTCTGTTGTGATTGGTCTACTCTGCTCTGATTGGTCAGATGACCCAGTCTGTTGTGATTGGTCTGCTCTGCACTGATTGGTCAGATGGCCCAGTCTGTTGTGATTGGTCTACTCTGCTCTGATTGGTCAGATGCAGTAATGATGCTGAACATTCTGCTTTGATCACAGGAATTCATTACATTCATTTACATTTTTACAAGTTAAATTAAATAATAATATTATCTCACTGTTTTTACTATATTTTTCCAAATAATTTCACCCTTGGTGAGCACAAGACTTCAGTCAAATCTCACTGACCTCAGACTTTTGAACAGTAATGTATCTTGATCCACTCAGTCAGATAATGACAGTCAAACCTGCTTCCTCTCAGGTGGAGCAGCGGTCAAAGCTGGAGTTCAGGAAGGAGACCGGATCATTAAGGTATTCCAACTACAGCACACTTTGGCATTGTGAATCATTAGTGATACTAATTTAATTCATAACTAACTTCATATTTGCCCTGTCTGTTTGCTTTTCAGGTCAATGGTTCGGTGGTTTCGTCCATGTCTCATCAGGAAGTAGTTAAGATGATCAAATGTGAGTCTCGTGGTCGATCATCTTGTTTTTGAAGGTTTCAAGTGTTTCGTGTCTGATGTGTGTTCTCTTCTTCTGATAGCTGGGACGTATGTGGCGTTGACTCTTCAGGGCCCGCCTCCTTTAGTCGGGTCTGTCCCGCTTCAGCCCCTCCCCACTGACCTCTTGCCCAATCACAGGACAGCACTGGGTGGGGAAGCCCTGCCTCCTCCACTAACTCCTCCCACAGGAAGCAGTACCCCAACTCAGAGAATCACAGGACCCAAACCATTACAGGTGCATCATGGCTTCAAGACTTTTGAAGGCTAGAACATATAGACGTAGATGTGGAATAATCTAACAGGGGTGTGTTTCCCGAAAGCATCGTTAGCCATTGTATGTCATTTACGTCTTTTAGTTTGTCGAGATTTAAAGCGTCGTTCTTGAAGAGTGTGCGTGTGTGAACGTGCTCTAGTGTGTAAGAACGAGCCTATGATTGAATCTGGAAATAAAGCAAAATAACTGAGAATGAGATTTTTTTTAGAAATAGTCCTCATATGCATGTCTGTAATTTTATAACAAAACATCTAGCATTAAAGGAGAACTCCGGTCAATTTTAACATTGAGCTCATTTTTTTGTACATTTGGAGTGCTGTCAATACAGAGAACAACGACAAAAATCGGTGTTGCCTACACCGAGTTATTCTATTTTTAAAATTTGCACCCTGTTGACTTCAATGGGGCAAGTATTAAACCTGCTTTTAGCCTCTTAACATCCTTGATGTGTCATTACAAGTGCACAGAAAATGTGAGTGATTCCTTCTGAGTGAACACGAGTGAGTCTGACTGCAGTAGATGTGAAAGAAATGTATAAAAATGATGTTATTTAAGTTATTTTAGCCAGCGCAAATACCTGTTTACATCCTGTTTTTCGGTTGAAGTCCAAAGTAGTCGATTGCAGAGTTCACACGCATAGGTTTAATACCTATGATCACGCGCGTGAACTCGGCAATTGACTACTTTGGACTTCAACCGAAAAACAGGATGTAAACAAAGGTATTTGCGCTGGCTTAAATAACATCATTTTTATACATATCTTTCACATCTACTGCAGTCAGACTCACTCGTGTTCACTCAGAAGGAATCACTCACATTTTCTGTGCACTTGTAATGACACATCAAGGATGTTAAGAGGCTAAAAGCAGGTTTAGTACTTGCCCCATTGAAGTCAACAGGGTGCAAATTTTAAAAATAGAATAACTCGGTGTAGGCAACACCGATTTTTGTCGTTGTTCTCTGTATTGACAGCACTCCAAATGTACAAAAAAATGAGCTCAATGTTAAAATTGACCGGAGTTCTCCTTTAATTCGATCTCAAACAGATTCATTAAAAGTAGTTATTACTCCAACACCTGCGTGACATCATTAACCAATATGGTTGAACGACGAATTTACGACGATGTGGTTTCAGGAAACAGTCGTGACTAGCTAGATGATTTCTTCAACGATGCACTATACTATGGCAGTGAAGCAGCGAGTTACGGCGTTGTACGGGAAACACACCCCTGAATAGCAGAAATAATAGATAAAAAAATGGAATTTACATGGAATTTTGCACATTTTAGATGAATAATTCAAAAGTAGGGCTGTACACTTGCGATATGGACTAGTGTCTCCGAAGAAGATTAAAATGCAAATAGACAAGTCTGCATGTTCTGCGTGTGTGTCTCTCTGAATAGAGATCGTCACTTTAATGTTGTTCTCCATCATTCTCAGGACCCCGAGGTGAAGAAACACGCCACAGAAATCCTCAGGAAGATGTTGGAGCAGGAGGAGGCGGAGCTACAGGTATGAGCTCAGTGTTCCTCTAATGTGTGTGTGTGTGTGTGTGTGTGTGTTGTCATGTCAAATTTAAACCCATCATTAACGAGATTCGCTGTGCAGAACCTCCTGGAGGAACAGTCTCGAAACCCCTCCCCTTCACTAGAGGAGCGAATAGAAAGTGCCAAACGAAGAGCCAATCAAGTCAGAGTGAAGATCCAGCAGGATGTGGTGAGATGTGTTCATTACTCTTCTATCATTATTCTATCGTTACTCTTCTATTGTTACTCTTCTATCGTTACTCTTCTATCGTTACTCTTCTATCAAGAAAATCTGATAGCTTTCAATTACACTGTAATGTTGAATGTCTATAATTAATGTTAAAAATGTAGGAGAAAAAATAATTTTCATGAGACATCAGTAGCTGTATTAGTGTCAGTGATGCTGGCTATTCATAAAAAGATGCCATTAAACAAGCATTTCAAATATACTGTCTTTATGTTGTCTTTACATTCATTTGGATATTAACTGTGAAATGTTTACATTATAAAATATATTAAAAAACTGAAACTTAAGTGTTTTTAATCGCGATTAATCACAGAAAAATGATTAATCTAGTAGATTCTTTTTAATCGATTGACAGCACTACTCAGAATATTAGAATATGTCCTAAGATCAATTAAAAAAGCATTTACAATACAGTAATGTTAATTTATGCACTTAATACTTGGTTGAGGCTCCTTTAGCACGAATTACTGGATCTCCTCTCTTCCAGGATGGAAGCTACAGCTCATTAATATTAGAATATGTCCTAATATCATTACAAAATAAATAATTTACAACACAGAAATGTTCATTTATGCACTTAAGACTTGATCGGGCTCGTTTAGCATGAATCACTGCATTAATGCGGCGATCTTCTCTTCCAGGATGGCACTCGATCTGACGCTGTTGCTAACTATCTCACAGCGGGAGAAGGTCAGAGTTCAGCATGTTAATATTGAAGAGCTCATATGATTCGTTCTCATTATTAACGTCGTCTTTCCTGTTTTCGAGCAGGTCGGTTATCGATAGACTCCAGTGAAGGAGACGTCGAGGTGAGTTTCATCAGCTTCTTTCATTATCCTCAGAAGCAAACGTCCCCCATCCTTCGATCCTTGGATCCGCCCAACCGTCTGTTTCCCGTTCCCCTGTTCCCCTGTTTAGGCGAGTGAGAGTCCCTTCTCTTCCCCCTCCACCTTCCTCAGGAACCCCCTGCTCCGCCGGCAGGGGTCCGACACACACCCCTCCGACCCGGTGAGACACACACTTGTTTCCCGTAGAGCGTTTGGTGTCGAGTCTTGAGTCTGATCATCTTGTGTCTCTTCAGGGAGGAAAGACGCAGATCATCGGACCAGAGGAAGAAGAAGAGGAGGATGATGGGTATTCGATCAATGAGGTGAGAGAGTCGACACTGGTGAACGTCTTACTGCATACTTCACAGGGTTTCTCAAATTGGGGTTCGTGAGTTGATGAAAAGGAAGTTATTAAGGCGAGAAACATTGTTTTTTACATGCACTGCTCAAATTTTGAGATTTGCTTTTCATAACATGTCGCTTCTAGGGTTGGGAATCGAAAATCGATTTCAATTCTGAAATCGGATACTTGAGGTCAGGAATCGGATACTTGTTATACAATTAAAATGCTAATTCCTCTTATCGATTCCTTTGTGAGTATTTCAAGGAGTTTAAACGACTCATTCGCATTTTTCTGTGCACACGTGTATCAGTATATTGGATCCGTGCAGCTCTTAACCCTCTGGAGTCTGAGCTGTTTTCTGGGCCCTGGAGGTGTTCTGACATGCTCTGACATTTGTGCTTTTTTCAGTTATTTATAAACATGTTAATGGCAAAGGTGTAAATTCACTCTATATAGCACAAACAGGGCTACCAAAATATCTGATCAACATGCATGTATATGTTTTAATTTTTAAGAGAATAATGTTTATGCGTGGTTATTGGAAAAAATAAAAATGAAAGTTGCAGAAATAAGGCCACAAAACACATACTAAATATGTGGCAATAAGACTTTTGACTAAAGGATATCATCGCCTATAGTTTTTTCTTCAAAATTATGTGAAAATAGTCTTGCTTTATCGTTCACATAAAACCATACATTGATTTAAATTGATGTAAAACAGGTTTTGCTTGGAAAGCCAATATGCGAGGGGGGCGTGAACGAGGAGTGGTTTTCACCTGAATTACCACCCACTCTGCATAATGATGAGCCATTCACTCAGGTGTGACAACTGACTGAGCCACAATGCAAGGACCATTTAAGATTTTGCTTACATCTATCTTGTAAATATGTTTTGCTATTTTATTAAAAAGGTTACAATTACAACAATAATTACAATTTCAACAATATTTCAAGTGTACTCTTTCTTTGTAAAAAAAAGATTATAGGCCTACATCTATGTATTCATTACTTTGAATATAGCCAACATTGGAACAGCTAACATCTTAGTTGATGACTTTATTTTTGACAAAAATAGTAGGCTATTTTATATATATAAATTGCTAAACAAAAGCTTATTTGACGAGGCAGTATATTCTACAGTAAAAACTGTACCCAAATCTACTAAACAAAATGTTGTCTTTCATATTTCACCTGACTGTAACGTTGTTTTCATGAAATACGCTTACACACGCTTAAAATTATGATAATTAAGTGTAAAGATAGGTATTACTGAAAATATTTGGTGTTTGGGGTGAGGATTGGGGTTGATCCATTTATAAAGTAGCTGTTTTTTATTTATTTTTCTGATGTGCGACAGGTATCATAAGATTTTCTTCTCCATGTTCCTTTTTTTCTATTCTTTTATTCGTTCATGCATGTAATAATGCATGTATGTAATAATGAATGAATGAATGAATGAATTTATGTATGACTTGTGCAATAAATAAATAAAAAAAAAAAAAATACGATAGGCTATTGACTCGCGATCTTCGCAGTAGGCTAGTGAACGCACCGGAGAAACGCACATTTATTAGGCTACATAGTTTTTTTTGTTTTGGATGGTTTTGTTTAGAACCAGCTGTAAATGTAAATATATTTCACATTTTTTAGACATGTGAGGCGAGTAGGCTACGGTCTGGTTGATGATCTCCAGTTCAAGCACCTTATGTTGTGATTGCTAGCCTATATTTACTTTAAATCCAGGAAATTTGTTAATGAAAAAAATATTAAAATTAAGATACAATTGATACAAAACGAAATTCGTTTTAAAGAAAGGATTTGTACTTTCTGTTTTGAGGTATCTGTGAATGTTTGAAAGTCAACTGTCACGTAATATTGTTTTTTGCCAGCTGTGGTAAACAGCGCGCATCTATGGCGTTCATTCATTCATAAACAGAAACCTGAGAAGGAAAAACTTACTAGTATTCCTCAGCTCGTATTCCTCGTATTCGTCATTATTCCTCACAGCGCTGCGTTGTAAACAAGTAATGTTCTGAATAAACTGGTGTTTTGGTTTTCTTGTGCTGATGATAGGGGCGTTCACAGGATTGCGTGGATTACCTCAGCCATTTGCGTTTGAATAGCACGCGCTCTCTGTGGGCGGAGTCACATTACATTTGAATTAGCTCTAATGAGGTCGACTAGAATCGCTCTCTTTTAATACAGATTTCACAAGATGAGAATATTTGTTTTTTATATAAATTACTTCATTAAAAAGTAGAGAATTCAAGCTTCATGCCTGTGTGTCTGAATGCCTGTTTGACTGAGTATTCGCTAAGCTACAGTTCATTTTCGGACGCGTTTCAGAATGGACTACACGGACAGAGAGAAGGCAGAACTCGCTTCGTGTTTATTTTTCTTTATTTGGCAAAAAGCACAACACTTTGTTTTTATTGTGAGTATACACAAAAATAATACACATTTAACAGAATCGATTGATGTATGAAACTTGTTTTGTAAAATCAAAGTCAAAAGAGAATTTCGGGTCTCAATCAACTCATAAGGAAAAAAATCGAGCAGATCACGCCGGCGTGATCTCAGACCCCTGAGGGTTAAAGTGACAGCAGCCTCATATTCCTGCTCTCTATAATAACACTAATCAAACAACACAAGACAAAGAGAAAATCACTCGTTCTTGACTGAATAACTTTTGTAACTATGTAATGCATATTTTATTTATAAAGTGCAGTGTTGTTTTACACTTGATTTCAGTTTCTGAACCTGAATACCTGAAAATCTTAAAACACTGTTTATTTCAATCGTATCTTTGTTCAGTTGCATCTATGTTTTGAGATTGCAAATTTGTTGGGGTTCTTTTTTAATTACTGATTGTTTACTTGTCTTTAATAATGCTTGAAATGTATATTAGTTAGGCTAGTAGTTTTTCTATAGTGTTTTTAAACCACAGGCAAAGTGTTCTTTAGGCTGTTGATTTTTGGTCAGGATATTCTGACTGCTACAATTAAATGTTTTGCAATAAGATTTAATGTGAATGATATCTAAGTTTTTTATTTATTTTTTTATTTATTTATTTACCTTATTGGAATCGATATTTGGAATCAATAAGAATCTAAATCGATAAGCATAATCAGAATTGTCAAAATTTAAATGATTACACAAAAAACACGAATACACTTTTAAATGTTTATTTTATTGTACATTATCTATTTGCGTTTGCAGATTTAAATAGCACATATCTTTAAAAGCTATTTTCTCTAAATAAGTTTTTTTTTCTCCAATTCAGCATCTTATACACCAAAATTTACAGTTTTATTCTTATCTATATTATAGAGGATTTTAGTAAGGGTTTTGTTCAAATTTATTTTGTCGGATTTACACATCATTTTATTACAAAAAAAATGGTGGGGTTTTTTTTGTTAGTTTTTTTCTGGTTTTTGAAAATTAGTGCATGTTTAATCAGATAACGCCCTCTTTTGCATTGTTGAAAAAATTTCAGAAAACTTGACACATTCAGCATTTGATTTTCATTTTAAATTGCATGTACGAAAGTTTATTTGGTCAAGTTTCAGAATCTGAAGTTTCGTATAGAGTAGTTATAAAACAATATTGTCAAAGTACCAAACAAATTGTGGTTGATGTTGCTTATTCTTTTGATCAATGTTGTCTTTTTTAACTAAAACTAGTACAAACTGTTTTCATTCATTGAAATAAAGCTGAAATAAAATTAAATATTAGATATAAAAAAATGTAAGAATGAGAAATGTTGCTAATTTGAAGTGCTAAAATGACCAAAACCATAAACTAATAAAAGCATGTAACAAAATTACTAAAACGTAAACAAAATTAAAACAAACTTAAAACAAATGAAAGCTAATTCAAAATGTTAATAAATAATAATAATAATAGTAGTAATAAACTTATTCTATAGTGCCTTTAGAAGTTAAATTTCAAAGTGCTTCACAAAATAAGAAAAAATAAAAGAGAAATACAACAATATAAAAGAAAAGCATTCATAAAAGAGAAGTACATTCAAAGTATACAATACAAATATAAAATGTTATCAAATGTTATAAAATGTCATCACTTCAAATTAGCAACATTTCTCATTTAAGTGTTTTAAGTTAAAACAATTTTTTTATTTATTTAAGCTTTATTTCAATTAATGAGCAGTTTTTTTTTTTTACTAGTTTTAGTTTTTAAAATGACATCTTATAATACAATCAAAAGTTAAAACTGTTTGCCACACTGGGATTGTAATTCACGTGTTTCCCTTGAGATTAATCTCGAACTCTTTCCCGTTGTAAGATGGACGGGCCGTTTCAGGACATCGAGCTGCTGAAGAGTCGTCCGGCACACATGACGGTGTTCATGAGATACGTGTTCGGTCAACTCCTGGACCCCAACCCGCTGGTCAGTGCTGCTTCAGGAGCTTTACATGAGCCGTATGAATAAACCATCAGTCCTCACGTGTGTGTGTGTGTGTGTGTGTAGCTGTTCTACCTGTGTGTGGAGGCGTACCTGGGCTCCAGCCCGAAAGACGCGCGTTCTCTCGCCCCTCAGATCTGCTCACACTTCCTGGACCACGATGCCGTGAGTGTCCGGTCACACACATGATCCAGCCGACTCAGATGCTCATCTGATTATTAACTGTCCATTTCTGATGCTCTTTCACAGCCTCTGAAGATTAAAGTCCGAGAGGAGTTTCTGACTGATATAGGTGAGATTCAGTGCTGTTTTCAGAAGGGATGAGTCACGATTTTCCAATATTCGATTAGTTGATTTAATTATAGAATATCGTATTGGTTGTACGATTATTATCTAAAAAAAATTATAAAAATCCCCATGTTTTCGGTGCTGATGCGGTTCATGTAACCAGAGGGTGACGCTGCCACAAAGAACCGGCAAAAGAACCGACAAATGATTAAGAATGTGTCAAATATAGCAAAGACAGATTTTAATTGTTTATTAATATACTAGTGTTTTCTGTGTCAGTGTCGGCTGCAAAGACGAAGTTGACGATGCTGACTTGCCATCTATAGAGAGAAAAGCATATTTCATAAGGCTTACATAAGCAGAGAGTTGCCCATTTCTTTTCGTTTTGAATTGAATGGAAAAGTAGATATTTCAAGCTTTCTTTATTTCTCATGCCTGTGAAGTAGCCTATACGCTGAGTTTCTGTTCATTTATAAGACGAGCTCCAGTTCACGAGCAATGCAAGTGATCACGTCGGCGCCTCCACGTCCTGATTATATTCTGCTATATTTGCTTCTTATTTATTAATCAATTTATGAACATTGATTAAAATTAAGATACAATTCATACAAAACGAAAATTCACTTTAAAGAAAGGCTTTCTACAAAACAAAACTTAATGAAATGGTCAAAATCATGCCTGACCCACTCCATGTGTCTCCCGATATACTGCACATCTAATGATCCTATCTTACTCATGCTCTTCACTTCTCACATAATCAACATAGATGAAAAAAAACAAAAAAAAAAACATTATTTAAACATAAATATGAAAATAAATGCGTTTTCTTTAATGACTACAACCCGTATAGACAGTAAAGTACAGAGACATGTAATGTCGGAGTGAGATTTGAGCGAACGCCGTTTTACCGGTGAGGAATTATAATCGAAAAATTCCCAGCGATCATCGAATATTATTTTTGCTTGAAATGCCCATCCCTAGTTTTCCGAGCTCTTGAACAGAAAGCGATGGCAGTGATGATGATGATGATGATGATGTGTGTGTGTGTGTGTGTGTGTGTATGTGTAGAGAATCGTCTCCACGCGCAGGAGGACATCCGAGGGCCGCTCTCTGAGCTCCAGCAGCAGGTGCTTCCAGACATCCAGGACCAGCTTCAGGACTATAGGTGTGTGTGGGACTTTCACATCCAGTTTCACTTTATTTCGCCAGCCTGGAAGGCGTGCTGTCTAACGCTAACCAATCAGACCTCAGGAACCAGGCTAACCAGTCAGGGGTGTGTTTCCCTTACAACTCCGTAACTCGCTGCTTCACTGCCATAGTATAGTGCATCGTTGAAGAAATCATTTAGCTAGTCACGACTGTTTCCCCAAACCACATTGTCGTAAATTGGTCGTTCAACCATGTTGGTTAATGATGTCATGCAGGTGTTAGAGTAATAACTTCTTTTAATGAATCTGTTTGAGATTGAATTAACGCTAGATGTTTTGCTATATTACAGTCATGGCATCTGAGGACTATTTCTCATTTTTCTCAGTTATTTTGCTTTATTTCCAGATTAAATCATAGACTCGTTCTTACACACTAGAGCTCATTCACACATGCGCACTCTTCAAAAACTTAAATCTCTTGACAAACTAAAAGACGTAAATTACATTTGTATGTATTCTAAATAAAAGACACAGATTACACAATGTCAGATTGCTTATTCTGCTCAAGATAAGGATTTATTGAGTCCACATGTCAGGCAAACTAGAGACTCTTCTTCTAACCACAGGTCGAGATCTCTCGTTCCAAACACACAACTCTGCGATGCTGTTTGCGAATGTTCGTTGAACTGCTGATAACGACGGAACTTGCGACCATAGTTTGCTAACGATGCTTTTGGGAAACACACCCCAAAAATGAAGAGAAATTTTTTTTTTTTTTTTTAAAGTCAGGGTGGTCATTGGTTTCATGATCGATCGTTGCTGTCACGAGCGAGTACTCGATCACTCCTGCCTATCCCTAAATCAGTTCTCTTTCACAGTGTTGTTGGTTGTAGTTGTGTGACACCAGTCCCACAGGTGTGTGTTGTGTTGATGTGTTGTGTTGTGTTGCTGCAGGAATAAGCAGATGATGGGTCTGGGGTCTCTGTTTGGAGAGAGCGACCTGCAGCAGTTAGACGGAGACCCAGCGAGAGAGAGACAGGTGGTGGACAGACAGGTGCTGGCGCTCTGGGAGATCCTGTGAGTTTCTCTGCCTCAACTCAACCCTGACTCCGGCTTCACATCATTCACCACTGAAGATTATTATAGACACAGAATATTTTATATATATTAATTTAATTTTTATTTTTTTTATTTAAAATTAAACTTGATAATAACAATAATAACTTAGCAATAGTATTTTTTTAAATTAAATACTCTTAAATATTTTTTTTTATTGTACACTATAGTAATAATACTATTGTAATGCTGTAATATAAAAACTGAGTAATAATAATAATAATAATAGTAGATTCTTATTAAATACCAATTTTGTCTTATAGCATAACAGTACGATAGTATTATTACTATGGTAATACATTTCTTTGCTGATTTAATGTTTGTAATGTAATAATAATTATTATGCTTGTTCTTATGGAACCCATTCGATTACTAAACAGCAGTTTTGTGAATGTGGCGTGAGACAGCTGAAGTGTAGTGTTTCCCTTTATCCTGGAGCTAAAACTGGGTATATATTTATATATAAAAGAACTACAAACAGACACAGGAAACTAAGGCATGAAGCACAATAAGAGTCCTCTTCAAACACAGGGCACATTATCCTCCTGCGGGACGAAGAGGAAAGGGACACATTTTTTGTCACCTTTTTACACCTGATGAGTTTGTATCGCTGGTTATCGGCACTGGAGTCTGTAGGAGAAATGTACTTTAAAGCAGCAGCAAAACGTATCTAGAAGCCCACACACACATTCAGCATTCTCCAGCACAGTCAGGTCAGGTGATGCGGGAATATCATTACAACCAGCAGGAGTTACAAAGGTCCCGCAAACACGACACGCCTCGCTGTAGACCTGCTCACGTACAGGCAGAGCTGAGGGTCACATGACCCAGGCAGACGCAGAGCTGAGGGTCACATGACCTAGCTGAGGGTCACATGACCAGACAGACGCAGAGCAGGTCACATGACAGCTGTACACACAGCGTGAGGCGTCCCTCATGGCCGTGTCACAGGACCCTCGCAAACCTCACTTCACTTTTATGAACCGAGCTTTGTATCACAGTTCAGGTGTGTGTGTGTGTGTGTGTGTGTGAGTATCGTTATGCTATAATGTGTCGTCTTTCCTTGCAGATCAAAACATGAGGAGGACAGAAGGTATGGAGCTCGCTTATATGGCTTGCAGTGATTCATGTGTCAAGATATAAAATATTATATTTCGTAGTGTTTACAGTTATGCTCGTATGTATGTATGTGTGTGTGTGTGTGTGTGTGTGTGTGTCAGTTCTCCGCTAGCGTCTGCGGTTCATCTGTATCTCAGACACTCGGGCATTAAACTCAGAGACTCAAAGGTGTTTCCCGGCTTGATGTCCGAGAAGGAAAAGTGGCTCCCGTTCTTTCCCAAAGCTAAAAAGGTGAATGTTTTCAAGTGTTACTGATCAATGTGATTAATAAATAGGCTGAATGATAATGTTTATATTAATGTAATATATTATATTAAAGTTTATATTCCAAAAATGAAAAGACTGTCATCATTTACTCGTCCTCAAGTTACTCCAATCCTGTGTGAGTTTCTTTCCTCTGATGAACACAAAAGAAGATATTTGGAAGAATGTCTGTAACCAAACAGTTGCTGGACCCCATTGTAAAGTACTATAGTATTCATTCATCTACTATGGAAGTCAATGGGGTCCAGCAACTGTTTGGTTACAGGCATTCTTCCAAATATCTTCTTTTGTGTTCATCAGAGGAAAGGAACTCACACAGGATTGGAATAACTTGAGGGCGAGTAAATGATGACAGTCTTTTCATTTTTGGGTGAACTATCCCTTTAAATAACGAACAGTGACTGTAGTCTCACTGTAATAACACTTCATATGCTCATGAACAGCTGAGCAGCGCAAAGAGAGAGAAGGATGGAGAAGACAAGAAACGAAATCCCATACTGAAGTACATCGGGAAACCCAGGAGCACATCTCAGTCCAGTAAATAGACACACACACACACACACACACACACACACACACACACACACACACACACACACACACACACTGACGCGCACACACATACTCACACAAACACACACACACACACACACACACACACACACACACACACACACACACACACACTGACACGCACACACATACTCACACAAACACACACACACACACACACACTCTCACACCCATACACACACTCACACTCTCTCTCACACACATATACTCACACAAACACACACACACTCTCTCACACCCATACACACACACACACACACACACACACACACTCACACTCTCTCTCACACACATACTCACACAAACACACACTCTCTCACACCCATACTCTCTCTCACACCCATACTCTCTCTCTCACACACACACACACACACACACACACACTCTCTCTCTCTCTCTCTCTCTCTCTCTCTCACACACATACTCACACAAACACACACACACACACACAAACAAAAACACACACTCACACTCACACACACACACACACACACACAGTTGTTTCACCTTTTGTTTGAGCCTGTCATTCATTCATTCATTGTTTATTTTCTTTGACACTGTTCTTTATATTATTTTCAGTTCATTTTTCTCATTTTTTGTTTGTCGATGTTTATTCCTCCAGCGTTCCATGTCCCGTTGTCCCCCACTGAAGGTAGACGCCCTCCTCCTTCACATTTTCATTTACTCGTTTGAGTTACAAACCCGCTGAAATCACTTTTAGCATGTTGTGTATCAGATAAACACGTTTGTTCTGTAAAATGCTCCTGTGTGAGCCGGGATATTGACGAATCGTCCTTGTTTTCGTCCGCAGTTCGTCCCGGCAGCGTGAGGAACATCATCCAGCAGTTCGAGAGTAACGCAGACTCCGTTGAGGACGGAGACGTTGAGGGACAGAGATTGTCTTCCAGCAGCTTCGGAGAGGACAGCATGGACAGGTGTGTGCTTTATACACACTATACACACTATACACACATTCACACAGAAGGGTGAACCAGTGATTCAATGACTCGTTCATAAAGAGAGCCGTTCACCTCATTCCTGAATGAATCAGCCGTTTGAACGAATCAAATGAGTGAATGAGTTTCTTATTTAGAGGATCACTTCAGTAAAACAATTATTTCAATGAAAATTGTGTTTATTTACATTTACTCACAAGCCTATCTGAGTTTCTTTCTTTTGCGGGACACAAAATAAGATGTTTTGAAGAATTCTGATGACCAAATTGTTTTGGTCTGTGAATATAACTAAATACCAATTCATAATATATTAATGAGTTTGTGTAATAAATTCTATGTTGAATCAAATCAAATATTTATTTCTAAATATACCTCTTGTAATGTCTATTTGATGCTTTTCTCATTTAACACTAATGACTTTATATGATCGTTTGGGGGTCATTTCTCAGCCAACTTTAATTTGTGATTAATTTGGTTAATTAATCAGCACATCAAGTAATTATTTAGATCAAATGTAATCACTTGACATCCCTAATTGTTACATTACATTGTTATATAATTTGAATTATGTTGGGAAGTTGTTGCGTAATGTTTTCATGGACTTTTTTTAACAACATCAATATTTAAATGACATTTATATTAAGTACAAATAATATGAGTTTATAATATACATAGTAATAATAAAAGAATTAGTACAAGTGCATGTTTAATGGAGTTTAATCAAGACGTTTTCCTGTCAGGTTTAATGATTTGATGTTTGTTTGTTCTCTGGTTCTCAGTCCGACCATCTCGGTGCGTTTGGCTCGCAGCGAGTCTCTGAAGGCTCAGGGGGAGGGGCGTCGGCGAGGAGGCGGGCCGGGGGCGGAGTCTGTCCCTCGTTCCCGTAGCGACGTTGACATGGAGGACTGCGAGGAGAGGGAGGGGCCGGGACTGAGACCGTTACATCACAGCGCCTCCTCTTCAGCCTCCAGCAGCTCCGCGAGGTACGAAACAGAGTGTGTGTGTGTGTGTGTGTGTGTGTGTGTGTGTGTGTGTGTGTGTGTGTGTGAGAGGAGAAGGAGGGGCCTGGACTGAGACCGTTACATCACAGCGCCTCCTCTTCAGCCTCCAGCAGCTCCGCGAGGTACGAAACAGAGTGTGTGTGTGTGTGTGTGTGTGTGTGTGTGTGTGTGAGAGGAGAGGGAGGGGCCTGGACTGAGACCGTTACATCAATCGAAAATTGATTTCAATTCTGGAATCGAATACTTGAGGTCATTAATCAGATACTTGTAATGAAATTAAAAATGTAATTCCTCTTATTGATTCCTTTGTGAGTATTTCTATGACTTTAAACGACTCATTCAAGGCTGTTTTCTGTGCACACGTGTATCAGTATATTGGATCCGTGCAGCTCTTAAAGTGACAGCAGCCTCATATTCCTGCTCTCTATAATAACACTAATCAAACAACACAAGACAAAGAGAAAATCACTCGTTCTCGACTGAATAACTTTTGTAACTAAGTTTTGTTTGTTTCTAACTTCATTTGTCTGATTATGGTTGTTCCAGGTCGCTGGAGAACCCGACGCCGCCGTACACGCCTCGCTCTCAGCGCAGGTGACGTCCCTCAGCCGCACATGCTCCGCTTGCTCTGTGTCTCTCTCTGACTCTCCTCGCTGTGTCCGCAGGCTCGTGGACTCTCCCGTGGCTCTGCTCCCGGACGCTCCGGCTCTCGAGGAGGACGTGATCGACTCGCAGAACTGGCAGGAGACGGTGGACTCGCATGTGCTGACCTCACTCTCCTCGCGAGAGATCGACAGACAAGCCGTCATCTACGGTACACGCCTGCACACACACACACACACATCCAGCTTTTACGCCACGCGCACTGATGTCATGCTCTGGTGGAAACCTGTTTGAAAACAGTCATTTTGCAGTTACGTTTGTGGTGCTGAAATGTCACGCTTAGGAAAGAATCTAAAAGCATCCAATTTAGAAGGAATTTTCCATGTTCGATACAATTCAAGCTGTACAGCATCTGTGGCATGATGGTAATTACCATTAATTGCCGAGTTAAAATGACAGTCATTTTAACTTGATTTTTGGCCAGTTATAATGATAAATTGTTCTAAGCATTACAGTGCTCACTGCTTTGAAATTAAATCAACAAGAAAAATAACTATATAGTTAACTATAACGATATATAACTATATTAGACGATATCCTTCTGCTTACTACAAGCTTGCTCTGTAGTTTTGTCCAAATCATTCAGATTTGCTTGTTTTAAGTTAATATCCTATATTTTAATTTAAATATCATGGTGTGATACATGCAAGTATACAAGAAAAATAATTTTGGTTATAAAAAATCTGAACATCAAACAAATTCCTGCATCAAAAAGACAGATTTCTACAAGGTTGCAGCTCAGATTATACACTTGTTTTCCAGGAAAGAAATCATAAAATGATTTAGGAAAGACTAGAGCAGCGCTAGCATGAATGAGCATGTTGCTACCATTTTTAGCACATCGCTTGCATGAATTATCATGCTCATAGACAGATTTCTTCTTTTAAACTCTTGATGTTCATTTGGCATTGTTTATTTGCATTAATGAAACTGCATTATTTTAATTTTTTTTAAATCAAATTTCATCAAAATAATTTTCTTTGATATGGACATTGTACCACAATTACTGTGACAGAGCTGAACTTGTACTGAGCCTTGAACATTTATATTTATTTATTATTTTATTTATTTATTTAATCACGCTTGTGTTCAGCACTATTTAATGTGTGCGTTTGACAGGCGGTCAGAATGTGACATTTATTTTTAATAACAAACAACTCACCCATTATGTTGTCGGCATCCGAGTAAAATGACTGAATCACCAAACAGACTGACAAACAGTTTAATAAATAGGTTGCTCAACACCTTTAATACGTGTTTTTATGCCTGTGAATATGTCAATAAGTATATCAACAGTGTGGTCACAGATGTCTGAAACCTCAATATCCGACTTCCTACAATTAATAAGCAGCCCAGGGTGAAGCATAAACTGTGTGAAATGCACGATTACCCAGGGTTACTTTTCACTCGGATGGCCTGTGATAACAAGCCGTCTGTCAGGTGTGTGTGTGTGTGTGACTCTGTAATGATCAGTGTTCCTCCTCAGGCTTGAGAAATGAGCTTTCTGACAGTCCCAGACATGCCTGTCTCATCAGCGTTAACCGTCTGTTTAAAGATGAGACGTGTATGAAAACCATGCCAATCACAGTCATGTCTGATCCCCGACGGCCCGAAGCCTCAGACTGCAGTGTGTTCATGGGGAAACTGGAAGATGCTTGTTTTTAGTTGAACATTTATAGGAAACTGTAACCCAAATCTGAAGCTGTTTTGAGACACACACGTCATGACAACTCAGTACTGGCTGTGATTACACTGTCACACCCTTACAAGATTGGTGTATTTTATAAGGCACCGACTTACAGTATTGTCTGTTTGTGTAACCAGTCTTAACCAGATCTGTTATTGGTGTTTAATTAATGCTTTACACTAGCTATGTTTCTCTTGAGAACAACACTTTGATTTTGCATTGCATTAAGAAAAACACTAGATTGGAAACATGATCCTTCAGAAATCATTCTAATATGCTGATTTTCTGCTCAAGAGACATTTCTGATTATTATTATTATTATTATTATACATTTTGATTCTTTGATGAATAGAAAGTTCAAAAGCAGCATTTGTCTGAAATAGAAAGTTACATTATACATTACCGTTCAAAAGTTTGGGGTCAGTAAGAATTTTTTTATTTATTTTTTTTTGGAAAGAAATTAATATTTTTATTCAGCAAGGATGCATTAAATTGATCAAAAGTGACAGTAACCACATGTATAATGTTACAATATTTAAATATTCCATTTCAAATAAATGCTGTTCTATTGAACTTTCTATTCATCAACAAATGTACACGTTTACAACATTGATAATAATCATAAATGTTTCTTGAGCATCAAATCATCATATTAGAATGATTTCTGAAGGATCATGTGACTCTGAAGACTGGAGTAATGATGCTGTAAATTCAGCTTTGATCACAGGAATAAATTACACTTTACTATATAGTCAAAACAGCTATTTTAAACCATAATAATATTTCACTAAATTACTCTTTGTTTTGTATTTTTATTTTTGTATTTTTTTGTACGGGAAAATACCCTAAATTTTAAAACACAAACAGGTAAATTACACTACATATCACATATCACATGATATCAGCATGCATACTCTACACATAAGCATAAAACCTTTGGATTATGTGTATAGTTTAGCTGTATTATCTTAGTCTAGGACGGGCTGCATGTAAGGCCACTGGTAACTATAGTTACCGCAGTATATTGTCATTTTCCTTTTGTAAGTATTTTTCTAGATGTTATCCATGTTTTATGTCTCAATGAAATTTAAGCAAACAACCAAATAAGGGATTTTAAGAAAACATAAAAAAATGCAGAACATGTTCACATAGGACACTGTTAAAGGGGCACTGTGTAATATTTAGGAGGATCTGTTGACAGAAATGCAACATCATGTACACAACTGTGTTTTCAACCTCACCACTAGATGCCGCTAAAAATTACACGATTACCTTTAACACACCTGTGCATGAAACCATTCAGAAAAATGTGTGCTCAAAGCCCTGACCTGCTGTGATTTCTCATCTGTGTCCCGTAGAGCTGTTCACGACGGAGGCGTCTCACCTGCGCACGCTGAGGGTTCTGGATCAGGTGTTTTATCAGAAGATGCAGAGCGTCCTGAGTCCAGACGAGCTGTCCTGTATCTTCCTCAACCTGCGGCAGGTCTACGAGCTACACGGTCAGTGCTCGCGCGTTTCTACCAGCTACACCAGGGGTGGGCAATTCATTTCCCCAAGAGGCCACATGAGAAACTTGGGCCGGACCAATACACTTAACTCAGTTCTGTCCAATATATTATTTCTATTTATAAAAAAACAACAAATAAAAACAGGAAATTAATGAAATGAAATGTGGAGCACACAATTATATCACTATTTAATGAACATTCACAAAAACAGTTTCAAAAACTAGAATCAAAAAGCAATAAATGGCCCCAGTGTTGCATTTATGTAGAAAAATCAGTTGCCTTGACTTTTAAAGCAGCAGTCCATGACTTTTGGCACTCTAGCGGTTAATAAACTGCATGCGTCTTGCAGAAGAACGTTGCAGCCGGAGCTACTTCTCTCATGTGTATGACGAGTCGCGCAGACACTGGGCTACTCTGCAGCGGTTAACCTGACCGGCATAAAATAGTCCGAATGTAAACACTGATTATAGGTGTACCATAGTGATTCATAAGACAAAAACACGTATATGTATATATATATGTATATGTTTAAATCTAATTATAAATATGCACTGATAAATCATTTTAATATTGCAATTTTTCTGAAAAAAAAACAAACAAATTGTCAATTTTGATTCTATGACGTACTAATGATGTTTTCTCTCCCAGCGAGTTTATGTGAGTCCATGAGGAAGCGCAGGGAATCTCCCATCGTTCAGGGCATCGGGGACATCATGCTGGCCAGAGTGAGTGTGTCCCTCCTCAAATACAGTGCTGCTGTTCGTGAGGCATACGAGTCATGCAGTGTGTGTGTGTGTGTGTGTGTGTAGTTCGAGGGAGAGGCTGGAGAGCAGTTTGAGGAGCAGGTGTCTCACCTGTGCAGTCAGCAGAGTCAAGCGCTCGAGCTCATCAAGAACAAGCAGCGCAAAGACCCGCGCTTCACACACCTCATACAGGTAACACATGATGAAGATGAAGATGAGGATGAGGATGGTGAAGGTGATGTTGAGTGTATCATGTGATGTGTGTGTCAGGAGTGTGAGGCCAGTCCTCACTGTCGTCGGTTACAGCTGAAGGATCTGCTGGTGTCGGAGATGCAACGCTTGACTAAATATCCCCTGCTGCTGGATAACATCATCAAACACACCGAGAGTGAGTGGAACACACACACACACACACACACACACACACACACACACACACACACACACACACACACACACACACACACACACACACACACACACACACACACACACACACACACACACACACACAGAGTTATCATGTGATCTGTACATGCAACGCTGTCTTAGATTCAGGCTGAACCAAGGTGTGTGTGTGTGTGTGTGTGCAGTGTCCTCTCCTGATCTGCAGCAGCTTCAGAGAGCTCAGGTGTGTTGTCGAGGGATTCTTCAGGCCGTGAACGAGGTCGTCAGGGAAACGGAGCACCGACACCGGCTCAGCCAATACCAGCGCAGGCTCGACCTCACGCCTCTCGAGAGACAGGCCAATCCCGTCGCAGCGCAGTTCAAGGTCCCGCCCCTTTCTGTCCTTCACCCGTCCCGTACGCCTCATTAACGGCGGGAACACCGTTGGTCACGCTGTGGTTTCTCTCTCCTCCTCACAGAATCTGGATCTGACCACCAAGAGGATGATCCACGAGGGGCCGCTCACCTGGAGGTTCAGCAAAGACAAAGCCATCGGTAAACCTGTGCAGATCAACACTACATCATCATGAGAATCAGAGGAAGACCAGAGCTAATATGCAGTGTTACTGTGGTAAACCGTCCTGATGTGCATTTAGTCCTGCGCTAATCCGGAAGATCATTTCTTTTCAAAGTTGACTTTAAACGTGCAGTTTATATTAAAAATATATTATTCAGGGATGTGAATTTTTCGCTTTTACACTACAATAATATTATTGCAAGATAAATATATGTATTTGTTGATTTTAATTTTTATAATTGAAATAATAAAAAATATGATTTAACATAATTATTACTTTATAATCATATTCAATGGAGATTATTATTTTTTTATTGATTATTATATTTATCTCTATATTTATATATTGATTATTATATTATTTCATTTTAATATAAAATATTATAGTATATTTTTTAAACTACACAAATACATTTTAAAGTAAATGATCTGTAAAATGTTACATAAAAATATATTTCCAAACATTTTTCTATATTTTCTGTTTGTATTTTTTACAATATTATATATATATATATATATATATATATATATATATATATATATAAATTTAAATAAAAAAAATGATCTTTAAATTATTATTATTATTATTATTATTATTATTATTATTATTATTATTATTATTATTGCTTTATAATCATTTTCAATGGGGAAAAACTTGTTTTAAAAAAATAGCGATTATTGTATTTATTATATTGATTATTATTTTATTTTAATTAGAGGTGGGCATAGATTAATTTTTTTAATCTAGATTAATCTAGATTAATTTTGAAATTAATCTAGATTAATCTAGATTAAAATGGCTCATTTGAATTCTGCCGAAGGCATTCAGAATATGTGTGCTACCCAAATAATGACTATAAAAGTAAGTCTTTGAGAACGGGTTTCTCAAGCCAGGTGGCGCATTAGACCAGGGGCTCATCTCCTGTTTCCAAAATGCATCACAAACTGCTTGAGAAAGCTGTTCTACTCATAGACTGTAAAAGGTTACTACTGTACTGTTACCCGTCCGTAGGCAACATTAGGTAGGCCTATGTTATTATCAACTACTATAGGCTATCAATTAGGGATGGGCGATATGGCCTAAAATCCAAATTGTGATATACATTGCAGCCTCTTGCGATAACGATATATATTATAATAAAACCATTTCAGAACAGGTTACACAGACCCTGCTAAACAACTGCTAAATGTTTTTTTTTTTTTTTTTTTTTTTGAAAGGGTGTATGTAGTTTTGAGAACATATATTGTGCAAAACTGTAAGTATACAACATAATTTTGCAGATAAATAAAATTTAAGTACACTAGCTGCAGAGACTTTTAGGTCTAATGTTTATTATGGCTTGGAGCTTATGAAACCCCAAATTTAAAATGAGAATATTGTCTAACTGATGTCTTTTCAGTTAAAAAGAAACACAACAACGATTCTTAAAATCGGGCGCTTTTAATAAAAAGAGATTATGTGCTACTCCACTCACTAAGATATATTGGGAATAATACGCGCGCGCTGGTATTCAGTGATATGTTTCGTTTTGAATTTGAGGTGGTAGAACGGATTAGTCGTGTGTTTACTTACCGAACTGTTACACCACACAGTCTACGTCGGACGGCTTAAATACAAACCAAGTCCAAATAATGGATGTTGCACGGATCTTTTACACCAGCTTTCACTTTCAGCCGTGTTTAAGATGACGACGAATATGATGCGTTGCAGCCGGGTGTTCCTCGCGGCCGCGGGTAGATTGCGTCATCATAGCTTGTGTAGCTTGAGCCAGCTCCCAACCCAACTTGGAGAATAGATTAACGGCGATATTTTTTTTATCGCGCGATAAGAGTCTCGCGTTAACGCCGATAACGGCCCACCACTAATTTTAATATAATTTTTCTTTGAAACTGTTCTTTTAAATCAATTTTAAAGCAAATGATCTGTAAAGAAAAAATATGTAAAAATGTATTTAAATATATTTTTCCATATTTTCTGTTTTTATTTTACGTTACAATATCGTTCATTTTTACAATATAATTTTATCTTTATAATTGACATGATAATAAACATATTATTTTGAATTATTATTATGAGTATTATTATCATATAGTCATATTGAATGGAGGGAAAAAAACTAAACAAGTTCAGTCCATGTCTTTAAGCTTTGAGTTTTTTGGGGTTTTTTTAAGTCTTTAAAGTCTTTAAAACTTGAGTGTGTGTGCGTGTGTGTGTGCAGAGATCCAGGCGCTGCTGCTCTCAGATCTGCTGGTTCTGCTCCAGAAGGGTCCCGACGACCGCCTCATCCTGCGCTGTCCGTCACGCTCGCTGGGCGGAGTCGGGGGCGGAGCTACTGACCTCAAAACACCCTTCTGTCCCGTCATACGCCTCGAGACTTCCCTCGTGCGCTCCGTCGCCACAGGTCAGAGGTCACACCTCATGCATTTATACTTGCAAGTGCATCCCAGAGTCTTCTCTAAATAAAACACTGAGGAGAGGCTTGCCGGAGGAGATAGAGACACGTTTCATCCCAGGGCTTTTCTCTCGCAGACAATAAAGCGCTGTATGTGATCAGCACGTCTGAGAGACAGATCTATGAGCTGGTGGCCGGGACCTCGTCAGAGAAGAACACGTGAGTCCTCATTGGCTGCTTGTGTTTGATTGACAGGTTTGCAGCCTATCAGAGAGCTTTATTTATTCCTGCTGTCATTATCATGGGTGAAACATTTATATAAGCAGTCTATACTGCACATTAAACCATTTTATACAATGCTTTCCTAGTTCTTTTCAGTGTTATTATAGTTTTATATCATTTTACTTTTTCTTTCATTTTTTGTTTTTGTTCATTTTAGTTAAATTTTAGTAATATCTTTGTGCTTTTGTCAATTTACTAGTTTTTTATATTTATTATATTGCTATATAGGTTATTTTTATTTCCGTATTTCCAGTTAATAATTTTAGTGCTTCAACTTAAACTCATTTCAAGTGTATTGCCAAGGCATAATTTCTTAATTAATTACTTAAAATTAAAATTAATATTTTATTTTATTTCAGCTTCATTTCAGTTAACAAAAATGTTTATATTGTTGACAGTTTTAGTTAACAATAACAGCCTTGGTACTTTTATGAATTCATTGAGCAAATACAAGGAGAATTAAGTAAAAAAAAAAAATCTCAACACAAGAAGTACGAAACGGTTCATATAGTTGAAAATGTGCTCATACACTTCTGAAATACTGATGTTGAAATGGAAATCTGCTTTGATTGAGAGTGAGTCTGAGAGCTGGAGTTATTAGTGTTGTAATTGTCTTTGGATGGATGTGTGTTTGCTCTCGTGTCTCAGTTGGAAAGACCAGCTGGATAAGACAATCGCCTCCGCCACTGGATCAGGACCAGCGAAACCAGAGTCACCAGTGCGGTACGTGAGCTCAGACCAGCACACACACACACACACACTGAACACCACCGTCTCTCTCTCTCTGATCACACTGTGTGTGTGTGTGCTCTGTTTCAGGTCCTCAGGTGTGTGTTCATCAGCCAATCAGCTCGGTGAGAGACGCCTCACATAACCATATCTGGAGATTAAACAATCTGTTAATGAACACAATCATTTTAATAAATTACGCTTTACTATATATTCACATAGAAAACTGCTATTTTACATTGGAATAATATTTCACTATTTTTACCGTGGTTTTGATCACATCAGTGCAGCTTTGCTGAGCAGAAGAGACTTCTGTGTAAAGCATTAACACATCTTAATGACCCCAATCTTCTGAAAGGTGGTGTATATAATAGTCAAGTCGACATTAATTTCTTTAGCACATTTGTGCTGTACAATAAACCATTCAGCATTTAAAAAGCATTAAAGAAAACATGCAGTGTAAAAATATAAACACATCAAACAGAATACAATAAAACAATTAAATAAACCTCTACCTAATCTAATCAAAAGCCAGAGAGTTACAATTTAATAACAGTCAATTTTACACAACTTCTTCACTTCACACAATGTTTACTCCGATAAGGAGTGTTATTATTCATCAACAGATTTTGGAAAATATAATTTTCTTAATAAAAGTTCTTATTTGTGAGCATTTCATCAGTGAACATTATTCTGAGGATGTAAAATAATTATTTTTTGTGATCAAAATGTAATAGCTCTCAGATCTACGGCCTGGGGTTTCCAGTTCTGTAGTCACATTAGTATGTTGTTTCCGGCTCTCCTGTAGACGTGTCTCTGTCGGAGTCGTCCGTGTCTCTGGAACGGGACTCTAACAGTGATGATGAATGTGCTCTGACGCCCACCACTCCCACCGACCAATCAGGAGCCAGCGTTCGCCAGGACGGGGACGGTTTCCTCCAATCTAAAGCTGGCGTTGCAGAAGCTGCTCTTCAGGATGGTGAGAGCGAACCCTAGTGTCTGCAGTCTTCACATGAACCGATTATATCGTCACATTTACCTGCGCTTCATTATATCAGGGCTCAATCTGTTTCTGTTGGCCCAGTCAGGGGTGTGTTCAACGAGTCGGTGTTTCCCGAAACCATCGTTCTAACGAACATTCGCAAACAGCATTGCAGAGTTGTGTGTTTGAACGACAGATCTCGACCTGTGGTTAGAAGAAGAGTCTCTAGTTTGCCTGACATGTGGACTCAATAAATCCTGATCTTGAGCAGAATAAGCAAGCTGACATTCAGTGCAACCTGTGTCTTTTATTTAGAATACATACAAATGTCATTTACGCCTTTTAGTTTGTCAAGAGATTTAAGTTTTTGAAGAGTGTGCGTGTGTGAATGAGCTCTAGTGTGTAAGAACGAGTCTATGACTGAATCTGGAAATAAAGCAAAATAACTGAGAAAAATGAGAAATAGTCCTCAGATGTCATGACTGTAATATAGCAAAACATCTAGCGTCAATTCGATCTCAAACAGATTCAATTCAAGTAGTTATTACTCTAACACCTGCGTGACTTCATTAACTAACAAGGTTGAACGACCAATTTGCGACAATATGGTTTCGGAAAACAGTCGTGGTTTTCACTTGCCCTGTCAAAATGCACAATAAGTTATTGTTGTAGACCCACGTAACCTTGTAAACAGTGCTTTAAGAGTTTCAGATCTAACCCGTAGGAAACACACAGAAATTTAATAAAGTTATCGAACACTTCACTTCTGGATCAATTATAAATGAAATATAGATTAATCCTTATTAAAGCTACAAAAGTTATTCAGTCGAGAGCAGTGAGTGATTTATGTTCGTCTTTTGTTCTTTGATTAGCATTAATGACAGACGGCAGCAGGTTTATTAGGCTGCTGTCCCTTTAAGAGCTTACGCACATAATAATACATACTATAATAGTATATAAATAATACATAAAATAACTTAAAATGTCAAAATTTTCTTTGTGAAATAGAACTTCTGTCCAGAACGAAGTACTAATTTGTTTTACACATGTAAATCATAAAACCGAGCGTACAACACAATTCTGCTCTTGAATATCTTGTTACTCAAGTGACTCAAACGGAAAAATATATATATATAAAAGCTGATTTTTTCCTCTCGTTTCCTCAGTGGAAACCCTCCGACAGCTGATCTTCAGAGACCTGGAGGATGGGTGGAGTCAGGATTCCGATGACACGCCCACAAACGAGACGGCCAATGAACGAAGCTCGTT